>NC_142070.1:15307500-15435000 GCF_059756535.1 Pantherophis guttatus | reverse complement strand
ATTGCAAAATCTCCATTCCCAAACCACTCCAGGAGAAGGATATTGCAAAATCTCCATTCCCAAACCACTCCAGAAGGATACTGCAAAATCCCCATTCCCTCCCCACTCCTGGAGGAAGGATATTGCAAAATCTCCATTCCCACCCCACTTTGGGGCCAGCCAGAGGTGGTATTTGCCAGTTCTCTGAACTACCCAAAATTTCCGCTACCGGTTCTCCAGAACCTGTCAGAACCTGCTGGATTTCACCCCTGGTTGTGATGGAACCTATAGGCCAGAGGTGTCAAATTCAATTTCATTGAGGACTGCATCAGGGCTGTGGTTGACCTTGTGGGGGCCTGAGAGGGCATGGCCGATTGGGTGGGCGTGGCCAGCTTGACACCACTCACTGGGCATGGCAGCTGGTCGTGGGTGTGACCAGCTTGGTGGGTGTGGCCATTTTGACGACACTCCCCAAACTGCTGGCATGTTTCCTCTTTGTATTGGGTAGATCAGGCCGAAGCGACACGGGTAGACCGGGCCAGAACAACATGGGTAGACTAGGATGAAGTGATGTGGGCTGGCACCTTACGTTTTCCAAGATGGCCCCACGGACCAGATCCGACCACATCGCAGGCCACATCTGGCCTGTAGGCCTTGAGTTTGACACCCCTGCTAAACAGACTTCTGGATTCAAGGGCATTTCACATGTGAAACTCATCTATGCTGTGATGTCTATCAGCTTTGGCAGTTCTGAACACATAGATACTCAACAATTTCAGCAGAGCTGATGGTGGGTTACACCACTAAGTACTTTGACATTTATTGTCCCCAATTGTTTTGCCTCAAAATAAGATTTGCATAGTAATCACGAGACCTTGCCAACACATACAGGCATTAAAACAACCCGTTTCTAAGATACCTTGAATTAAGAAGGAAAAATGCATATACCTTTGTCGACAGGTCTATTTCTCATATTTCCCTGCATGAATTTTATATAAGTATGCCCGGAGCCTAGTTAAATAACTCTTAAGAAGAGATATTAAACAAAAAGAAAAAGAGATGTGAAAAGAAGCATAGCTATGTACACCTTTGCCAACACATTAAATGTATGAATAACAACAACAGAAATAATTAAAAATGGAAGGTGTTTCATCCTCCAGGCACAGTATGATATGCCTCAACAAGCTGCCTGAACTTATGTTTGTTAAAATTACCTTTTAGGTTGGTAAACGGCGTTCATCTTCCATCCTGCTTTAAAACCAATCTACATACTTGCAACAAATTTCATTTGAATTTGTAAGAAATGTAACTTATCTTTGGCTCTATAATTTAGAAAGTAGACGAATTCTTCATTTACATACTTACCTGTCAAGCAACAGAAAATGGGCATGTTCTATGATTTGGAACATGGGACGAGATTTCCTTCTTTTTTGGTGGTATATATTTTGCCAGAATATTTTGAATGAACTATGGCATAGAGAAATGCTATTTTTCCTTTTCATTTACTCCAGCCCAACCTACCTTCCTTCCTTCCTTCCTTCCTTCCTTCCTTCCTTCCTTCCTTCCTTCCTTCCTTCCTTCCTTCCTTCCTATATCTATTTATCTATCTGTCCAGTTGTGGGATTCAAATAATTTAACAACCGGTTATCTGCCCTAATGACCAGCTGGGTAGTGTGGCTCAGTGGTCATGTGACGTCAATGGGCGCTCCGCCTTAGCTATTACAATGTAATAAGGGTTAACCAGAGAGGCAGTTTCTGTAAGCAAGGCAATAAAGATTAGGCTAGAAACAGCACCAGAATGTTTCCTTTCTGCCTTCCTTACAGGATTAGCCCTGTAAAGTGGGAAAAAAAACAAAATAAGATTTCTTCCAACAACCGGTTCTCCGAACTGCTTAGAAAGTTAACAACCAGTTCTCCCGAATAGTTGCAAACTGGCTGAATCCCATTACTCTATCTATCTATCTATCTATCTATCTATCTATCTATCTATCTATCTATCTATCTATCTATCTATCTACCTACCTACCTACCTACCTACCTACCTACCTACCTACCTACCTACCTATCTATCTATCTATCTACCTACCTACCTACTACCTACCTATCTATAGCATCTATCATCTATCTATCTATCTATCTATCTATCTATCTATCTATCTATCATCTATCTATCTATCTATCTATCTATCTATCTACCTACCTACCTACCTATTATCTATCTATCTATCTATCTATCTATCTATCTATCTATCTATCTATCTATCTATCTACCTACCTACCTATTATCTATCTATCTATCTATCTATCTATCTATCTATCTATCTATCTATCTATCTATCTATCTGTCATTTATGTCACTGTTATGTGGTTGCCCATCTCATATCAGCAGCTCTTTAAATAGAAAAAAAATCAAGGCCGAAGTTGCAACCATGAGATCAAAGCACCAAGTCTTTTATTTGTGCATCGTGACACATGTAGAAAAGGGGAGGCCATTGATTGTGTAATTTTGACCAATCTCTTGACTTCTTTAGCTCTCTCCCTGCAGACAGCCCTGTTTAGCACTATCCTGTTCTTCCCAGCCATTCAGATCTTCTCTACACAGAGTGTTCTCACACTGGAATGTTACTCTCTTCAATCAACAGCTTTCGATCCCCTCTTTCTCTTTGACAGATGAGCATCAATTGATTTTTCTTTATTCCCCTCCCCCCCTCCCCAGCGCAGAAGGATGCAGGAGGAGAATATCAGTTGCTGTGCTCATCCAACATGCTTAAACAGGTCAGTTACTAGCAGCTTGCACATGTGCAATGTTGGACAGAGTTCAGTTTAGTACAATTTCCGATGAACTGCCATAATGTGTGCACCCAGAGCTTCTGGCTAGTTTTTGGTCCAATGTATGGTGGGAAACCAGAAGATATGGTTGATTCTATAATTCTGTTAACAGAAATTATGTGAAGGCAGCCAATGTTACACTTTGCTCTTCTCTGTGGAACTGTCACAAACAAATCAAAGTAAGGGTTGAATTGGGCAAAAAAAAATTTAAAAGCAAGCATAATGTTAAGAAAATCTAGCTTTTATTGCAACATGTTCATTATGTCTCTTTCTTTCTTTTAATGTCAGCAAACAAATAAGGATGTTGGTGAACCATTACATGCACTAAGGAGCTATTTTTTTGGGATGTGTATGGCTAAAGGATGTAAGACAAGGAAGGCATGGAGAAGTTGAGGGAGATGGTGGCTGCATGCACCAGTAACTGAGGTAAAATAGGAAATGAAGGCGCTTAAAAATGGAGGCAGAGTATGATTGTTGACCATGTTGTGCTTGAAGTCAAGGCGGTGGCATTGTTTCAAGAATGGTAGGTTCCATAGGCTCACTTCCCTCTCTTTGCTTCAAAGGATGACTGTTCTATCTTTCTGATTTTCCAAGTACCTTTCTTTTCTTACCTTTCCATAGTAGCCATCAGTTCCTTGAGACAGAAAGAGGAAAGTTCTAGGAAGATTGAAGGGGCAAGTAAGCCAACAGGAAATCTTCTTTGGTAGCTTTTACTAACTCTATTCAACTGGCTTTCTTGATCTTCAAGCCATTCACTTTTCCTTCACATGTTTGTTTTGCAATTCAATTCATCTTCATTTTTCTATAAAATCAAATTATTCCAATATTTTGTACTCAATTTTTTTAGATTCAATCCACATTCAATCCACAGCATCACTTCACGTTTCTTGTTTTGTCACAAGACAAAGTTATTAGAATTAACCTGCAACAATTCAGACAACCATTAGGTGGCAGCAAAACATTAAAAGAAATTCCTCTCTGCTGCCGTTAAGTGGCCACCTGACTTATTGCAGCCCACATCTGGTAACTTTATCTCACACACTTAAGTGATTTATCCTCACTAGGTTCTTATTTTGGTATCAAAAGTAGAGATGTATTCTCTTACAGAAAAACATTTTTACTTCTTTTGATGAATATTCATTCCTCACAACAGATTATGCATTATCTACTACCTTTGTAACAGCTTTGGCAACTCTTAGAGTTTCTTCCGCTTTTCTTTGCTGTCACTTTTTAACCAATCACATAAAGATTGTAACTCAGCAAAATTAATTTGAAAAGTGTCCAATTAAGAAATCACTATCTTCCTGTTGAAGATGAGCACTTGATTATTTTATGTAAATTATTTCCTTAATAAACATTTGTGTCAGTTTTTGACATTTTGTATGTAGTGACAGTGTCAATCCTGTACCTGTGACATGAATAAAAACACCGAATTTCTATAAGATAAGATAATTTATTTTGGTGGTAAGGTAGAGTTGCTCTAGAGTTGAGCTAAATAACTAGTGATGTTTTGGAATACAAAATTGTGGTTCTTGGGAATAATCAGTGGTGGGATTCATCCAGTTCTGACCGGTTTGGGCGTACTGGTAGCTCCGATGATCAGATGAGAGCGAATCGATTCACTCCAACAATCAGATGGGCCCACCCGCCCACCCCTGATCTATAACCTACCTATATTTCTTTTGTTTTAAGCCCAGCTGATAGGCACGGCAGAGTGGATTGCCGCACCTCAGCTGTTTTACTCAGTCTGGATTAAGTAGAAGGTAACTTTCAATAGTAATGAGCATGCAAGAAAGTGCGAGTTTGGCGAGCGCATAGCAAACCAGTTGTTACAACCAGTGAATCCCACCACTGGGAATAATATTAGGTGGGTTTGTTTTTGTCTTTGTCTAAAATAGTCCTGTCTGCTGGTAGGTTTACAAAGATAAAAATGTCAAGATGGCAGCCATAATGGTGTAATTGAAGCTCAGCCTGTGTCAAACACAAGGAACCAAGAATAACATGATGAATTGCTCAGAGTAGCTTCTTTATTGCTGTTTGTCCTTTGACAGGAATCTTACCAGACTAAAGCACACTCTGCATAACTATCAGATAAATCCTGTGGATGTACAGGTAGTCTTCGACTTACAACAGTTCATTGAGTGACCATTCAAGTTACAACGACCCTGAAAAAAGTGACTTAGGACACTTACAACCTTTGCAGCAGCTCCATGATCTTGGGAACAAAATTCACAACGCTTGGCAACTGGTTGTCCCAAAGGTGCTTTTTTTTCAAGAGGCAACTGGACATTCTGTTTTTTCTTTGAAGACATTTCTGTTGTGGTCCGCCGGTGGCCTGCGGAGCTGGCAGCAGAGTCGGACAGTGAGGAGGTTGGGGAGGAACATGGGACCCTTCTCATCCAAGAAGCTTCTTCAGCTCTGATTGGACGGTGGGGAACGACATCATCTATCTCCAATCTACAACATAATCCTTTCAACAGTTCCAAGAAGGCTCCACACCCATTTGCACCACTCAGGTGACCCTGAGGACACAGATAAACCTCCAGGTGATCTTAACGACTTGCTAAAAGGATGCAAATGACCAACTGTCTGCAAGGAGTATAAATCCTTCCATTCCCCACCATCCAGTCAGAGCTGAAGAAGCTTCTTGGATGAGAAGGAAAACGTCTTCAAAGGAAAAAACAGAAACTCCAGTTGCCTCTTGAAAAAAAACGCCCTTAGGACAACCATGACCTTGTTGACTGAGAATCTCCATAGACATTTGTCAACTGTTTCACACTGAGGACCGCTGCGGTGTCCCAAAGTCATGTGATCCTCTTTTGTGACTTTCTGACCAGCAAAATCAAAAGGGGAGCCAGATTCACTTTAACAACCATATTACTAATTTAACAACTGCACTGATTCACTTAACAGCTGTGGCAAGAAAGGTCGTAAAATGGGGCAAAACTCACTTAACAAATGTCTCACTGAACCACTGACATTTTGGGCTCAATTGTGGTCGTACGTTGAGTATAGGGAGGAATCCTTCCAGACCTGTTTTTGCAAACTAAGGATTCAAGGCTGATCTGCCTCTTAGCTCCTTGGCAAATAGATCCTCCCTCCTGCATCTCAGCATCAGATTCTATCACATCCTTTTTTTAATGTGCAACTAAATTAATTTTATACCAACACTGCACCCCACCCTTTTCAGAATTATGGCTTTATGCTACATGCTTCTGTGGAACCAAGATCTACCTATTTCTGTATTTAATTTTTCCAAAAGTTTGCATGGGAGCCTCCCAAAGCCTTTCTTGTACTCCGTGGCATGCTTTAGTTAAAGTAACGGTAAAGGTTTCCCCGCGCATGCGTGCTAATCATTTCTGGCTCTAGGGGGGTGCTCATCTCCGTTTCTAAGTCGAAGAGTGAGCACTGTCCGAAGAAGTTTTCGTGGTCATGTGGCCGGCATGACTAAATGCCGAAGGTGCACGGAGCGCTGTTACCTTCCCACCAAAGGTGGTCCCTATTTTTCTACTTGCATTTTTTACATGCTTTCGAACTGCTACGTTGGCAGAAGCTGGGACAAATAACGGGAGCTCACTCCATTACACGGCGCTAGGGATTTGAACCGCTGAACTGCCGACCTTCTGATCGACAAGCTCAGGGTCTTAGCCACTGAGCGACCGCCTCCCCCTATGCTTTATTTATGCAATGGAAAACTGGATTATACATTGCCTTAGAAGCATTTGAGATGATTAAAATCTCCCTTGGTGAGTCCTGCTGGGATTCTGCATCCTGGCAGCTGAGTTTGTGTGCCAGATACTGAGAATGACCTTTTCTTTTCTTATACATTCATGCATCACCTACAATATGGTTTGGGGAGAAAGATGGAGAAATACTGCAACCTGCTCACTGCGATCTCTCCAGTGGCTGGCCTCCCTCCCTCCCTCCCTCCCTCCCTCCCTCCCTCCCTTACAGGCCACAGCCTAAACAAGGAGATTGTGTTTATTTCTAACAGCTACAGCAATTTATTAGCCATTCCAGCCTTCGAAACAACTTTAGATGGCATATATTAGCATATTAAAACAGTGAAAAACAGTAGATCAAAAATGAAATTCACGTCTAATGATCACATGGGGGAAGAGAAACGTCATAAGTATCGAAATCAGGGTAGGGTCACAAATCATCCTATCTCAGAGCCTGCTGAAAAGGCCAAATTTGTAGGGCTTTCCTAAATGATAATAGGGTAAGTAAGGGTTGCGGCAAATGCCAACAGAAATTTGTCACCTCTTTATTCCTCTGATAGTGAAATGAATAGGAGTTATAATAACTTCCAAGAGCATGCATTTGCTTCAGCTTTTCACTTTTTGTAAAGTAATCACCAAGAGTAAATTGGGCTTCAGCCTTTGGAATCTAAATGTAGAATCTAAAATGTATAAAATGTTAGAATCACAGAATGTAAAGACTGGAAGGAATCCTGGAGATCATATAGTCCAACCCCTTGGTACAGGATTTGGTTCATGTTATAAGGCTGAGGGAAGCTTCAACCTTAAACTCTCTACCGTGGACCTCACCCCATTCCTAGGTGGTCCGTAAAGGGGCGTGCATAAGCGCACCAGCGTGCCTACCGTTCTACTTTCCCCATTTATTTGTACTCATTTCCTACGTTCATGTCCATGTTTATACTTATACCTGTTATCTTGTACATGTTTGACAAAATCAATCAATCAATCGATCAATCAATCAATCAATCAATCAATGAGACTGAAATAGATTGGCACCTTTAAATAAAGGGATCCAGTTGATTCTCTCTCTCTCTCTCTCTCTCCCTCTCTCTCTCTCTCTCTCCCTCTCCCTCCCTCTCTCGCGCTTTCCCTCTCTCTCTCCCTCTCCCCTCTCCCTCTCCCCTCTCCCTCTCCCTCTCTGAACTATTGTTCCTCTATTCTCCCATTCAAAATCTGAACAATTTCAATAGACGTTGCCTCCAGAATCCTGTCAGAGCGGTCGAATCAATTGGCTTGTTCAAGTGTTAGATCAGAAAAATCATCCGAGCTGTGTTACAAAATGGTCAGTTTATCTTTTCCATACCCTGTTTCCCCCCAAAATAAGACATCCCCTGATAATAAGCCCAATCGGGCTTTTGAGCACATGGCAATAAGGCCAAGCACTTATTTCAGGGTTCAAAAAAATATAAGATAGGGTCTTATTTTTGGGGAAACATGGTGTGTGTGTGTGTGTGTGTGTGTGTGTGTGTGTGTGTGTGTATATGTATATGTACATGTACATGTACATGTACATGTACATGTACATGTATATATCTTGGGGATGTGAAGATGTTTTTAAAACAAAAAGAAAGAAATTACTCACAAGAGCACAACATCATATACAATAGACACTCATTTCCCTGTGAATAGTACTAGAATTTTAACTAAGCTGTATTTTCCTTCTCTTTGCCTCGTTTCCGATGGAGACGTGAGCTCATATCACATCACCATGAAATGGTGTGTTTTTGTCAATGCAGTACTAAAAATTGGGGGAAGGGAGACGATAACTAAATTTCCCAAGGAAAATCACACATCCAAGGGTTTTTGAATTAGCTCCGTTAGTATATGTTGTGTTTGAATAGAACCGGAGGTTAGGCTCCACCATCAACCCCTGCCTTGCTTTCACACCCAAAATGGTGTGAAAAGGGGAAAACAGTGGCAGAAGTGCTAATGCATTTTGTTTCAAGTGTGGATATGAGAATGGAAAAATCTAAAGTGCAACTCATCGGAAAAAACATAAAAGCCGGCTTCTTGAACTCATGTTTCTTGCTCTACGCACAAATAATTACAACGCTCTCTAAAGGTAACAACACTGATTTCGCCGACTTGTTTGGCACAGACATAACATAGCAATTCTCCCGTCCCTTTTCTTTCTTTTGCATAAAAAGAAGAATTCTGTAAATCAAATATGCTACACGGAAGAGCTAGAAGAAAATCTGTCATTCCACGATTCACACATGGCGTCTTGCCAACAATGACTGAGTGCAATTATCACCAGTTTCCCCCCATTTAATTAGTGTGGAAAAAAAAAAAACCTTATCTAAAAAGACCATGTGGATGCTTTTTGTAGGAAGGAAGTTTCTGTCATGAATGCTCCAGAGTGGGAAAAATTCCAAATTGTTTAAGTAGAAAGCTAAATTGATAACTTAACAAGACACCAAGGAAAAAATGGCTTCCATTCAGAATATACCTAGAGTTCATATACTGGTACTCAAAAGAATTGCAAAGGTAAGGAATCTGTTGCAGTTTCCTTTCAAGACATTGGAAACAGCAGAGAGGCTGTAGTAGAATGAACCGTATGGTTGATCTGCTGTTTCTACTTTCTTTTAATGACCCTATAATCCCTTGCGGGATTGAGTCTGGGCAACTGAATGGAGCTGAGTGTTTATTGCCCAGATGCCCTTCCTGTTGCCAATACGGAGTTTTGTTCAGCAGATCATTGTGCCCAGAAAGAGAAATATCTGCTTCTACCTAGGATTGAATTCACAGCCTCCTGATAGTGAGGCCACCGCACCAGGGGTGGGTTCTAAAAATGTTTACTACCGGTTCTGTGGGCGTGGCCTATTTTGTGGGCGTGGGTTGATGGTCATGTGACAATTCTTTAGGAGTTAGTAGAGATACTGGTCTACCAGGCTTATAACTGCTTGCAGAGCTGTACTGGGTCTACCCATTTCTTCTTGGAGCGTTCCGGTCTACCCATTTGTTTTTGGAGGCACCGGTCTACTCATTTGTTTTTGGAGGCACCGGTCTACCCATTTGTTTTTGGAGGCACCGGTCTACTCATTTGTTTTTGGAGGCACCGGTCTACCCATTTGTTTTTGGAGGCACCGGTCTACCCATTTGTTTTTCGAGCACTCTGGTCTACCACTACACTGCCTTTTAATATTGATCAGCTGTAGGGCGGCCCTTTGAAGCCCGCGGCAAGAGTTTAAACAATTTTTTTTCTTTTAGCCGATCAGTTGGGACTCGGGAGGCAGCAAATAGATTGGGGGCGGGGCCAAATAAAAGGTAAGAATAACGTGTGGGGGGGGGCGGGAGGACCCAGCTCCCAAACAAAGAGAACCGGTTCGGTGATGTCATATTGTCACCGCTACCAGCTCGGCTGAACCGGGCCGAACCGGGAGGAACCCACCACTGCACCGCACCACTCTATTTCTACTGTTATATGACAAGAGTATGAAAACTGATCCTTTAGATGTTTCCCTTAGCAACTTTATATTGATCATACTGGGAATGGATGCTAGGAATTGTAGTTCATTGATTTATGAAGAACCACCAGTTTTTCATCCATTTAAGACTTCTACCACATTAATATCCATTTTTGATGAATGACCTCATTGGTTCAACTTCACTTCCATTCATGTTGCTTTCATGTGTTCTGTCCCCAACCCCACGCACACACACCAACAGACGTTCAGGAGTTAAAGACCAAACCAGCCGGCAAAATCTTTTTCCTTATGATAACGGAACTTGGCAACAACCTAGTGGCTGCCTGCCAAGAGTTTTTTATTTACAAAGAGGAGAGATAACTTTTCCCCACTTCTGATACATCAAAGGAAAGCAGCTCAATAATTACAATCAAGTCCAGAGATAATCCAGTCTTACAGCAAAAGTCCGGCAATGCAGAATGGCGTGGAAGCTTTCAGCTTTGTTCGTCACAAGGTTTGACTGGCCACCACGCTCCCTTTTATATCCTGTGGGGTGTGGTCCAGTGACTCAGCCTAATCTCGGGCACGCCCTTTCTTCTGTTGTGCGCGCTTATCTCTGCGATGCTGGCGTGGGTCCAGCCAAGACTCATTACCCTCATCACTGTCCATCTGTGGCTGCATGGACGTGCTTGGCCCTGGCCCAATCTCTTGCCCTTCGGCGAACACCAAAGGCATTGCCAGAGAGGAGGGTCCTGGAGAGGGAGGCCTTGCCAACTCCTCCCCTTCACTCTCGGAGTCCTCTCCTGACGATGACACAGGCTCCGGTAACAGAGCCACAACATCATGTTACAGTCTTTTTTTAAGAAATGAAAAATCCAATCCAGCGACACATGCTGTATGATAGAACCCTCCCCATCTTGGAGCACTGCCAATTCAGTGGTTTTCGGCTCACTGGAATATATTGATGTGGTCCCCAGCTACCAAAAGTCACTTGTTGAGATGGGCGGCTATAGAACTCAAATAAACAAGTAATGGTTCTCACCCATACTTCAGCTTCTAGCTGAAGAAACAACATTTTTCTTTCACTAGGACTCAAGGAGTTTTGATGGGTGGGAAATTGTAATCCAAATGTCTCAACAGATAATTGAACCATATTGGACTGAGATATGGGTTTGTGCAATGTTCATAAGAAGAATACCCAACAGAAATGGAATGATTTTCAGCAAGTTTGGTGGCCTTTTAACACTGCATCATCATTGCCTGACCATGTTGGAAGAAACAATAAGATGGAAGAACAAATAGGGAAGCTCTGGCACACTGTTTCAGCATAAGGTAAAGATAAAGGTTTCCCTTGCACATATGTGCTAGTCGTTCCCGACTTTAGGGGCCGGTGCTCATCTCCGTTTCAAAGCCGAAAAGCCAGCGCTTGTCTGAAGACATCTCCGTGGTCATGTGGCCGGCATGACTAAATGCCAAAGGCACACAGATCGCTGTTACCTTCCCACCAAAGGGGGTCCCTATTTTTCTACTTGCAATTTTTATGTGCTTTCGAACTGCTAGGTTGGCAGAAGCTGGGGCAAGTAACGGGAGCTCACTCTGTTACACGGCACCAGGGATTCGAACCGCTGAATTGCCGACCTTTCGATTGACAAGCCTTAGCCACTGAGCCACCGCGTCCCTACTGTTTCAGCATGCAGTGGTTTTTTTAAAAAGATTGTTTATTGTTTATTATTGTTTATTTTTAAAAGATTGTTGACTAGTCTGTTTCCTCTTAATGTTTTTGCAGAGTTGTGCTCTTTCGTACCAGAAAAAGCAGAAAAGAAAAAAAAAATTTCTATAAGGACAATATAATTTTCTGTATGCTGGAAACCCAATTTGACTTTGAGTAAGTTGAGAATGAAAAGGAGGAGGAGGAGGAGGGTTTAGGTCATTGCAATATATATTGCAATGTGTGTTTGCATGTTTGTATAGTTTGCGTGTTTGCAAATTAAATCTTGACTCTTGGCAACCATGTGGACAATTTCAGACAATTGTTTTGGAAATCTTTTCAGAAATGGCTTGTTATTGCCCTCTTCCTAGGGCTGACAGAGAAATTAGAAAATAGATAGGGAAAGGATTGTTGGTCGTAAGATTAGAATCTGGGGTCAACTAATGAAACTGAATGTTATTGCCTACAAATCACCCCTTTGCTGAGATGTCAAAATAAAATTTTAAAAAATCATGCAAATATATGTGCAGCTATTTTGTTTCTTTTATTCTGCATCTTTCAATACTGACTGGATCTAAGCATGTCATTAAAGGTCCTAATCTTGAGGATTAATATTTCTGAAGGATTTCTTCAAACAGGTAGAGCAAAAATAACTCTTAGGCAAGGAACAGAGTAGTAAAATATAAAAATACTGGAATCCTGTTGTTCTTCATACATCATTCAATCAAGCGGTGCATAGAGAACAGTGATGGCTAACCGTTTCTGGACCGAGTGCCCAAAGCTAGCATGTGTGAATGTGCGCTTGCCCAACCCCCAAAATGCAATGTGGGTGTATCCCCGTACATGCCACGCCCCCATGCATATGCGTACGGCCCCATGCATGCACCCCATTCCCCCACGCATGCATGTGTGGCCCCCTGCATGAGCCCCAGCCCCCACGCATGCGGGCAGAGACCCAAAGACCAGCTGGCCGGCGGGAGGCACGTACTCATGCATAGCAGAGTTGAACTGGGGCAACGACTCACGTGCCATTAGAAAGGGCTCTGCGTGCCACCTCTGGCACTTGTGCCAGAGTTTCGCCATCATGGATATAGAATGAAGTTAATGAGAAGATATGGTGGCTCGTTATAACCTCACAAAGAAAGCAGGAATAATATTGTTTTCTACAAGTGACTGGCAATGGTATATTTTTGGTCGATACTCTGATAGACCCAGCTCCTCCTATACTCAATTTCTGTTAGATGGTGATAGACCCTGCAACATGACTGATGTTGCAAAATTCTGTGCTGCTGCTTGCAAAATCTGATCAGCACAGACTGAACAAACGTAGTTTGAATGTATACTTGTTCCTTTCACACGTTTCTGTATTGATTATAGCTTTGCTTTATTTTTGACAGTTTTGGATGTTTTCTATTGCTTCTTGTATTTTAGCCCTTGGACATAGAGAACTGGCCCTGTTAGGGCATATTAACTCTGACCCTGGGATCAACACACAGGATCCATTGTTTTTTTTATTGCTATTATTACTTTTACTGTCCCATTTGCACCGATCTAAGACCATAATAAACATTTGTCTTTCTGTCATTGATTTACCCATAATGCTTGAATACAAAACATTTCCATCTTGTTGTGACCTAGACCCAAGTAGTTATTAACAGACACAATCAGTCCTAAACAAACATATTTTATTAGAACAGCTGAGAATTACTTCATTCTCAGCTTAGTCCAAATTAAGTCCAAATTAAGTCCAAAACAAATTCTTCATAAACAGTTCTTCGGCCTTATCACTAACTTTGTCTTCTTTGGCACCCTGCCAAAGGCTTTTCTTGGCAAAAGTTCAGAAGCAAGAGACTCCTACATGAAAACAAATGTAGCAAGACAAGAGACAATTGTAGCAACGTTGTTGCTCTTTTAAGCCTTATGGGAGGGGCCAATCATCTCCTGGCCTTACTCCCGAGTTGTCCTTTTTGCTTTAGCTGCTCTTGCCTTCTGGCAGCTCTTTGCATGCGTGCACTAGGAACAGGCTCCTCCTGTTCCTCTGCCTCTCTGCTATCTACCTCTGGAGGCTCCGGAGTCTGCGCATCGCTCCCAGATGCCCTGGCCCCATCTCTGCCTCCGATGAAGAGCCCTCGTCCGGGCCTTCCCCTGACTCCAGGACTGGCCCATTGTCCTCCCCAGCCTCCTCACTGTCCGACTCCGCTGCCAGCTCCGCAGACTGCTGGCAGACCACAACACATCTTTTAGTGACCCCGTAATCCCTTGCGCATTGGGGTGGAGTCGGGACAACTGAATGGAGCTGAATGTTTACTGGCTGGATGCCCTTCCTGTCGCCAATGCGGAGTTCACAGCAGATATATTCTTATTGTGCCCAGAGAGAGAAATAACTGCCGCTACCTAGGTTCGAACTTACAGCCTCCTGGCTTGAATACAAAACATGACCTGTACATATTCATTTTTTAAAAACTTCGACTGTTAAGATTTGTTTTCGTTTATGCATCCAAATTGGAGTTAGGGTGGCTCACATCTTTGACCGGTTTGCTTATAGCAGACCTTCTTCTTTTGTTCTGTTTTTGTTTTGTTTGACTCTTTCTGCCTTCCCTCAATGGTCCTCTTGCACATTGTACAAGCACATATTGTCTTTTCTCAGTAAACATATCTCCCGAGTGAGCTCAGATTCTTCCAACCACTGTCATTGTTGCTGATTTATCTAACCTTTTCAGAGAGAGAATGGTGCTGCTTCACCTACTTAGTCTTGTCACTGACTGCTTGTTCAGAGAGGCCAGGAATGCAGGCAGAAATAGAACATTAAGCTTCTAACAGGTTAAGGGGAACTTGGCCAAGATAATCTCCCACGGAATGCCCTGCCTTCAGATTTTGGAATGTTCTACTTCCCATTTTCTCTCTCCTTCCATGCCTCCATCCTGATGCTATTCCTCATCTCCTCTTTGTTCCTTCACCACAGGAATAGGCATGTTAGGGATGCAATGTACTGTATTTTTCAGAGTATAAGACACACTTTTTTCCCTCCTAAAAGAGGCTGAAATTTTGGGTGCGTCTGAATGTAACCCCGCTCACCTGCCAGCTCCCACCCTTCGGCCTCCGTGCATCTTCTTCCTGGCTGCAGAGATTGCCACCAACAATGGCTTGTGTTTTTGGGCTCCACGCTTCATGTTTTCAGCCTCCAAATGCTCCGTTTGAGAGGCTGCGGAGATTGCCAAAGCACAGTACCGCTGATTGCCACCCAAAAATGACGTTTTTGGAGGCTGAAAACGTGACACGCAGTGCCCAAAATGGCTATCTGGAACAGCTGCTGCTTATCTTACCCCTTCCGCTCTTCGCCTGCTTTAGTCACTGGAGCGCCCTCCGATGATCAGCTGTGCTTTTGAAGCTGTTTTTTTAGCCCCAACATGAGCGAAGCGATCTTCTGTGCTTTGCCTGCTTTTCTAATTGCTGCTCCCTTCGACTATCAGCTGTGCTTTAGAAGCTGTTTTTTAGCCCCAATCAGGCCCAACCTCAAAATCACGGAGCGAACTAATGTGCTGAAGCTGACCGGGCTAAGGACTAGCCAGTTGAATACCTGGTTGGCAGATTTTTTTCCCCCTATTTTCCTCCCCAAAAACTAAGTGCGTCTTATACACCAGTGCATCTTACACTCTGAAAAATACAAGTAAGTGAATTTGTAGTTGATAAAGCTTTGGGAAATGTGAGTGCACGTGCCAGCTCCGTGCATGCACAGAGCCTTCTGCGCATGTGCACAGTGTCAAAAATGAGATGTGATGACATCTGGGCAGGTAGGTGGAGCCTCCTGCAGCCGCCGCTATGGGTTCGCCCGAACCTGATAGAACCGGCTGAATATCACCACTGGTATGGCTTAAATTCAGATACCAGAGCCCCTAAAGGATTTAGGGACACCCTCAAATATTCTTTGCAGTCACATTCCCTTCCCCTGAATAGATTTCTCCAATCATCCTGTTTTCAGTGCTTCTACCTCCTACACAGCTGCTTTTTATCTACCATTGAAGCAGTGAAGTTTAAGTGACCCTTTGTTTTTCCTCCCATCAACAATAAAGAAGTGAATGCTAGTCCTCCCTCCAACCAATAGTAAATTTCTATCTATTCCAGAATCCCACATGCTCCATTGCCTACTTATTTTGCATTACGAATGTAGATATGCTTAGTGGAATTGGTTTTTCCACGTTCCCCCTCTTGCATTGTCTAGAAAACAAAAACGAACAAAAAAAAAATCAAACCAAAATACAACGTTTAGAGCTCCTAGTGCCATATAGTATGATTATCTTCTCTTTTGTTTATGCGAATGTTTCTTGGCAGAGAAGTTACAGCCTCGCATATATTTACTGCCACACCGCAGAATGATTGTGTCTCGCTAACATATTCAGGTGAATTCCTGAACTGCAAATTTTAGCCAGGGGCCATCTGGAAAAAACACACTTGAGTATAGGCCCCTAAAAAAAATTGGGCAGTTTATAATTAAAATTAATGATGGAGCTTTAATTATGGGTAGCATAGATAAGAGTGCACTGGCATTGTGAATTTAAAAAAAGCAAGGAGGTGATTTTTTTTTTTTTATGTAAATGCAGTTCCAGTGCTGAAATTCCTTGCGAATCTCATTTATTTATTAGCTCATCTATACCATGTTACACACAAATCCAGATTAAGCAGTTTTAAGTGTCTGGCGATGAATGTCATCGTATGATTGCGTTATACAAATGAGGACTGAGATCGAATCTGTATATTCTCTGAAGGAGGTGGCGATATTCAGGCTTGTTGTAAAGCAAGATCCGATTAATTCATAAGGGATACTTAAATTGTTATACTTCATTTATAATTTAAACATTGCAATCAGGAGGCAAAATATATGCACACCCTTGGAATGTGGCGGTGCCTTGCATTCCTTAAGATGCAACCTATCTTCATTCATAGGCTGTATAAATGCAAACTTGACTCAGCATCGTTCAGCTCACTTTGTCTATTTCATCCCATCTGTTAAAGTAGATACTGGAACAGAACTTCAGCCACTTAATCAAAAACGTCAAATTGCAGACTATTCCTTTTCAGAAAATATAGCAGAAGCCGAGCTTAACACAGTCACCTTCAAAGTGCTACTGGCGTAGTTGCAAGTCTTAACTTCCTTGCACCCTGGAGCTAAAAATAATAAAACAAAAATGACTTGGTCTAACTAATATTCCTCCCCCTCTTTCTACCGTAAAGTGCCTCCTCAAGGCTGATATTGCACAGTAAAAGCTATGAGTCCCTTCGGGGAGAAGGGCGGGATATAAATTTAATAAATAATAATAATAATAATAATAATAATAATAATAATAATAATAATAATGACATACCATATTTTTCGGAGTATAAGATGCACCTTTTCCCCGCCTAAACGGGGGTGAAAATTTAGGTGCATTTTATACACTGAATGTAGCCCCGCCCACCCACTGGCCCCCACCCTTTGGCCTGTGTCTCGCAGCAGTTACCTCCTTGCAAGCAAACAGCATGAAAAAACAGCTCATTTCAGCTTCAACACAGGCTAATTAGCACAAGTTGATTGGATCGGCCTCCCGATTCTCAGCTGATTTGCTCTCAGCTGTTTTGTACAGGCAGGGCTCTGCTGCTTGCTGCAAAGAGGTACATTGCTGGAGCAGATTTTTTTTTTCCTTGTGCTAATCAAACTATGCTGAAAACGAAAATGAAAGTAAAGCAGGCTGTTTGCTGTTTGCTGCAATGAGGCAAAATTGCGCAGAGGCAGAGGGAGATTTCTTTTTTTTTTCTTTTCCTCACCAAAAAAGGTAGGTGCGTCTCATACCCCGGTGCATCTTATACACCGAAAAATACGGTAATTAAAGAGAATGGTCCTATAAAAGGATTAAAAAATGTGCTTCTCTCGAAACATTGAGCAAATGGAAATCTCTGTACACAAATTATTTATGTTGATACAGATGAGTTCTGAGTGGATTTACAGGAGGCAATCGTAGAACTCTGACATATCTTAAGTTTGTCTGAAGGGTAGACTAAGAAAAAAAAGAGGACATGGCCACTGCGAGAAGGAAGAGGTAAGTGACAGTCCCAGACTACAGTACAAAGTTAACGATACACAACATTGCATCTGGATCTTTTGTGAATGGACTAACAGCCTTTTATGAATGAGCAAACAGCCAATGCTTCCTGTAACAGTCCTGCATAGTAACTCTTTGGCAAATGTTTTATCACAGGAGATATCTTGAGTTTGAGAAATGGACTCTTTTGGGATCTCTCCAACTCCTTTGCAATTTACTCTAAACAAAGCTGAGTCTCCAAGCAGAGATGGCATGGAAGATTATTAGGAGTAATTTCTCTCCAGAGAGTCCTGGGTCATTCAATAACAAAATGATCAAGATCTTTGTTTAGAATAACAGAGTTGGAAGGGACTTTGGAGGTCTTCTAGTCCAACCCCCTGCTCAGGCAGGAAATCCTACACCACTTCAGACAAATGGTTATTCAACCTCTTCTTAAAAACTTCCAATATTGGAGCATTCACAATCTCTGGAGGCAAGTTGTTCCACTGATTAATTGTTCTGTCAGGAAATTTCTCCTTAGTTCTAAATTGCTTCTCTCCTTGATTAGTCTCCATTCATTGCTTCTTATCCTGTCCTCAGGTGTTTTGGAGAATAGCTTGACTCCCTCTTCTTTGTGGCAGCCCCTGAGATATTGGAATATTGCTATCATGTCACCCCTAGTCCTCCTTTTCATTAAACTAGACATACCCAGTTCCAGCAACCATTCTTTATGTTTTAGCCTCCAGTCCCCTAATCATCTTGTTGCTCTTCTCTGCACTCTTTCTAGAGTCTCCACATCTTTTTTTACATCGTGGCGACCAAAACTGGATGCAGAATTCCAAGTGTGGCCTTACCAAGGCATTATAAAGTGGTATTAACACTTCACGTGATCTTGATTCTATCCCTCTGTTTATGCAGCCTAGAACTGTGTTGGCTTTTTTGGCAGTTGCACACTGCTGGCTCATATCTAAATGGTTGTTCACTAGGACTCCAAGATCCCTCTCACAGTTACTACTATTGAGCAAGGTACCACATATACTGTACCTATAAACCCCAACTTTATAATGTGTAATAAAGAAACCGTAAACTTATAGATAATATTGCACAGGTAGAAGAATAATTTTAATGTTAAGCTAATTGAATATTGCTTGATCCAGAGATGATTTCTTGAGGAGATAACAGACCTCTTCCTTCTGAAGGCAAGTGGAACAATTCCCTTCAACAGAAAAACTTTTACTCACACTTGGGGCTCAGCTATAGGTAACCCTCAACTTACTACCACAAATGAGCCCAACATTTCTGTTGCTAAGCAAAACAGTTGTTAAGTGAGTTTTGCCCCATTTTACAATCTTTCTTGCCATAGTTGTTAAGTGAATCACTGCAGATGTTCAGTTAGTAACACGGTTGTTAAGTGGATCTGGCTTCCCCGTTGACTTTGCTTATCAGAAGGTCACAAAAGGTGATCACATGACCCCAAGACACTGCAACCATCATACATATTTTTCTTTAACCTTTTAACTTTGAACGTCACTAACTGAATGGTTGTAGATTGAGAACTACCTGTACACATCCCCTCCCAGGAGCCCCTAATCAACAATACAAATAATATCTTTAAGGTGCAATAATTTTAAAGTCACCATATACAAGTAGTCCTCAACTCATGACCACAACCGAGCCCAAATTTTCTGTTGTTAAGTGAGACATTTGTTAAGTGAGTTTTGCCCCCATTTTACAACCTCTCTCCACCCAGTTGCTAAGTGAATTGCTGCAGTCGTTAAGTTAGTAACGTGGTTGTTTAAATGAATCTGGCTTCCCCGTTGATTTTGCTTGTCAGAAGGGTTGCAAAAGATGATCACATGATCCCAGGACATTTGCAACGGTCATAAATATGAACCACTTGCCTAGCATCTGAATTCTGATTGTGTGATCCTGGGGATACTACAAAGGTCATACAGGTGGAAAATGGTCATAAGTCACTTTTTTTCAGCGCCGTTGTAAGTTTGAATGGTCACTAAATGAACTGTTGTAAGTCAAGGACTATGTCAGCGTTCCAGAAAAAAACCCAGCTCCAAGTAAAAACTCTGAAGCAAGCATTTTTCAAAGTTCTATTTACTAGAACAGGTAAACTGGCACATCTGGGAAAACCCAAATCTGAGAGGTCTGGGTTTTCCCTCAGTAAATCAAAACCTCCAAAACCATCCCCTCAGTCCTCAGTCGATCACATGCTCCAATCAACCGCCGTCCCATCTTGAGACATCACTCCAACCACTCCTTCTCCAGATGCAGGATCGCCCTGACCTTGCCTGACAGGAAGAATGCTATTATGTTTACAGACAACCCTTCTACTAAATCCCCCCTCCTACTTTCCCACACATGAGAAGGTGGCAGCATTGAAGCTTCCCGCCTAAAATGGCTTCCAAAGCTGACAGACTACATATTTAAAGATATTAATTGTCCATCCTTCCCTTTAAAAATGCCAGGGCTAACTGATGAGATGTGAAGTAATTTCCTTGATTCTCCTGAGCTTGGCTGCTTGGTCCTTTCTATATGTCCATGATGGCTCCCCAGGCCAGATCTCCATGGCGTTTCTTTCATGATCTTCTGTTTCCCTGCAGCAGTTTGCAGGGAAACAGTGAGCTTCTGTTTCCCTGCAAACAACGAAACAGAAGCTCATGAAAGAAAAAGATCTTACCTCTTGCTGTGCTGCCGGTGCTGGGATGCCCCACTTCCCGCCGGCCAGCTGGTCTTCGGGTCTCTCCTGCTCATGGGCACATGTCTGCGCATGCACACCAGTGGTGGGTTGCCCCCGGTTCAGACCGGTTCACAAGAACCGGTAGTAAAACTGGTGGGAGGCTCCGCCCACTGACCCGGACGTCATCAGGAAGCTCCGCCCACTGACCCGGACATCATCAGAAGCGAGCGTGCGCATGCGGTCCCGTTGCGAACTGGTAGTAAAGGTAAGTAGAACTCATCCCTGATGCACACATTCACATGCATGTCTGTGTGTGCGCATATTCGTGTATATCCGTGCCTGAGCATGTATTTGCATGCGCACATTCATGCACATGTGTGCACCTTTCAATTTGGGCATGTGCTCATGCAGTTTGGGCACTTGATGTCTAAAAGGTTCGCCATCACTTTTATATGTGCTGCCTTGGGCCTTGGAAGAAAAGGTAGGATATAAACCCCACAAATAAATCAATATTACCCAGCTGCATGCCTTCACAACTGCTTAGAAGTATCTTACAATACAAATAGCTCTCCCTTTAGGGCTTCATTTGCCTGCCGAGCAAATCAGAAATACTTTATTTTCCGTTTGAAATCCATGGTATAATAGCATTTGATAATAACTTGCAGTGATCCATGAAATTGGAGTATTATTAGCACTAGTGGGGAAAGGAATATATATACACAAAGTATTTGCAATCTCTGTTAAAATTTCTGAAATGCGGCATGGGAATAAAAGTTTCCTAGCGTGGAATCCGACAAGCAACATCATGGCTATTTCCCCAGAAGCTGCTTCTGAAAGGCGAAAGAACGGACCAATTTGATAATTGAGCTGAGCAATAGAATTGTTTAGCCAATAGAATTGAATCGTTGCTTCTTGAAAGCCTGAATGCAAAGAGGCCATGCCATTTTTGGACCAACTGATGTTGAACAAACTCATTGTGGGTTTTTCCAAGAACGTTTATTTCATGCAAAATAGGAAAGAAATGGGAGGGGGAAAATGTAATGTACCTGTCACATTATATGGAATTATATAGAATCCTATCACTCACTGGGTTTTATGAATCCTATCACTCACCTTGACCTCCAATCGTTCAGCTTGGAGGCTAAAGACGCAGCATGGCCTTCTCCAATTCGAAGAGACACTTGTTCGGCAGGCTGAGGCAAAGAGGCAGTCCCGGATCCAGCGAAATCTGGGAGCTGGGCAGGGGACAGAATGTATCCGCCCTCAGTGTGGAAGGGATTGCCACTCTCGAATTGGCCTTTTTAATTACACTAGATGCTGTTTTAGGACCTCTTTCCAGAGCACGATACCATAGTCTTTTGAGACTGAAGGATGCCAATGAATGATCATTGGGTTTTATCCAGTAAACAGTAATATAAGTTGCACTGAGGGTCCTTCTCAAAGCTTGTTGTTAAGAATACACAAGCCAATTGTAGCTAAGAAAATCCCAATATAACAGTAGTGGGTTTCACTTACCTTTGCTACTGGTTCGCAAATGTGAGCGCATGCACAGAGCACATGCACAGAGTGTCCGTGATGACAGATGGGTGGATGGGCAGAGCCATCCTCCGCCACCGCTACCGGTTTGCCCACAACTGCAATATACTGTATTTATGTATTAGCAATAATTGTGCAGAACAATTCCCATTAGGTTGATAGAACTGGAAATCCAACTGATTATTCAGTTGATGTTTTATGACATGACCAAGAATCTCTTCCATCCCACCTATTTTTCTGCCATATCTATGTCATGCCACTGTTGCAGAGAATTGGCCAAATAACACTTTGGAGACCTGAATTTGCATACAAAAATAAATTGTATTTGCGCCAAGCAAAACCCAATTGTGCTTGGGTCTGATTTAAGAGGAGCAGCCTGACTCAAAGAGACATCATTTTCTTGACAAAGGTTCTCAGCCTAGAGTGGAGAATTGGGTTTCCTTGATTCTCCTATCCAAGTGTTCGCTCCCATCCCAAGTGTTAATTGGTTAATTGCTTTGCTTTTTAAAGATTAGCTCAGTTAGATGCTGCCATTGACCGTGACATCTCTATGAAGATAGAGGAAGTGAATTAAGACTATTTTTAGACCATTGAGCCCAATGAATTTAAGTGAGGAACCCAAACTACAGCATCTCTGAGGGGTAATTGTCTACTCTCCATCTAAACACCTTCAGAGAAGAGGATTCTATTACATCTTGAGGCAACAATGTTGAATTGTTCTTTTTGTCAGGGCTTCTTTTTTTAACATCCAACCCAGGGGTTTGCTGCTGGGGGTTCGCAGGGATTCGGGAGAACCTCTAGCTAAGATTCTGTGCAGTTCAGAGAACCCCCAAATCCCACTCCTGGCTGGTGCCACCCACCCAGCCTCGCCCCTCCCAGGAATTCCCGTTTTGGATGCAGGTAAGTACAAGGCACATGTGGAGGTTCATAGAGGGTGAAAAATGGGCCTAGCGGAAGTTCAGGCCCATTTCCGGCCTCTAGAGAGCCTCTGGAGCCTGGGGAGGCCATTTTTGCCCTCCTGGAGCTCCGAAGAAAGCCTCTGGAGCCCGGGGAGGGCAAAAATGCCCCCCCACCATGGTGCAGGAGGCCGACTAGGCCACGCCCACCATGCCCACACCCACCCAGCAACCGGGCAGAGAACCCCTTGCTAAAATGTTTGAAGCCCACCCCTGATCCAATCAGATTTTCCATTCCTTTAATTTGAATCTATACACAGATCTAACTATTTTATTCCATATTCTGAATTCTGGAACAAGAGAGCAGTTTTGATAAGACCTGTTTCCAGTCAAACATTCATCTCAGCATTCTTACACCACAGCATTTTCTTAGGAGCGTTTTACAGCTTAGGTAGAAAAATCAAACATAATTAAGCCATATGTCAGTCCAGAACCAGAATACTCTAAGAGCCAGGGATTTAATAAGAAACTTGCAGGGAAACAGTTGGGTGTGTGTGTATGTGCCAGAAAGGGAAACTGTTTTAATGCATGAAATCCCTGATTATAAGGGTTTTCACTATGGTTACTGGTAAGTGGAAGATGGAACTGGCTCTCAAACTTTAGTAAGGATTCCCATTTCAGGAAGCAAAAGCCTCTTGAATAATATATTTTCGCATGTGCACACCTGCTCTTGCTCCATTGAAGAGGATTTGTGGACAAATCAGCATTTGAAATAAGAAATGCTTACAGCAAATTTGATGCTTCCTGATTAAGCAAAGGGTTACTTCTGCGGGTGTGGGGGAAGCCAGGTGAGACATGATAGGTCCAGTGGTGGGTTGCTACCGGTTCGCTCCAGGTTGGGCTAACTGGTAGTAGCGGTGGCAGGAGACTCCGCCCACCCACCCGGACGTCATCAAATACGCTCTGCGCATGCGAGCGAACTGGTAGCAAAGGTAAATGAAACCCACCACTGGATAGGACCAAAGAGATTTTTCTTCTAATGTCCAGTCCAGTCCTTTGCACAGCTTCATAGACCTGAGTTTCCAGCACTTTGTTTGTTTCCATCAGGAATTTTCATTTTACTGAAGGTTATGATGATAGAAAAAGGAAATTGCCTGCTTGGAGGGGAGGGAAATACAACAGACAGAATGATTGACAGAAATATCATTGTGGATTTTGATTCCGTGGGGGGAAAAAAATGTTGTTTAGAAATTATGGATGAAACTCCACAGGAAAGCTTTCCTATGGGATTTTGCCCATATCATTTCTCCACTGCTCATCCCAGCACAGGATGATTTTATTTTGAATGCTAGACTAAAACCCAATTTTCAAGTCCAATCTCCTAAACGTTTTCTTCTCCTATTGAATAAAACCGAACGTCTGTTTTGCTACTTTATTGCCAAAGCACTTCCACGTATCTTTTGGGGATTACTTTTGCCTTTATTGGTGTGAAAGCTATTTCTCAGACCGATAGAAGGGTTGTCAGTTATCAAAACAGTGAGCAGAATGAAATTAGCCCTCCTGCGCAAAGTTGCGCCCCCCCCTCAGTCATTTGTTTAGAAAAATCAGGAGAAAAAGGATTCTTGCCCTTCTAAATTCCCTAAATATTGTTGTATCCTTTGAAAGCAAAAGCGCTCACTTCATGTCACTATTTGTAACCCTCTGACCAGCAAAGCCAATGGGGAAGCCAGATTCACTTAACAACCACGTTACTAGCTCAACAAACCTGGCAAGAATGGTCGTAAAATGGTGTAAAATTCATTTAACAAATGTCTCACTTAGCAACAGAAATTTGGGGCTCAATCATGGTCCTAAGTTGAGGACTCTCTATGTATTTCCCATTCATTGCCAGGACCTCTGTAGAAAGTGCAGCCCCATTGAACAGTGTCTTCAGTCCATTTCCCAAATTCCATGAAAATTTAAAATTGCTGGCGTGCCATTGGTGCATGAAAACTGGCAGTTTCAAGCTGAGAACTCCCCACAGGCAAATTTGAAGAGAATTGTAAAAATCATCACCTACAACTTTGTCTTGAATTGTTTGGAACTCTTGAAGCCAGCTCTTTCTGCTTATGCCTTATGGCTTATGTTAGAAAATCTAACACTAAATCTCCTATTTAATATGAAATTATTCCATCTAGGTTCCTAGAAGAAGCATTGGATCCAGTGGTGGATTGCTACCAGTTCGCCCCGGATCAGGCAAACAGGTAGCGGCGGTGGGAGGCTCCGCCCACCCTCCCGGACGCTTCTGCGCATGCACAGAAGTGTCATGCATACACGCCCATGAGCAAACCAATACCAATGGATTTTGAAACCTGCCCCTGATTGGATCAGACCATACTGGTAGAGCATATGTTTTGCCTATGTAGGTTCAATTTTGAACATTTCTAGCCCCAGCTTGCAGGGCTGATAAAATGTGTGAAATCCAACTTAGTGATCTTAATGGATCAATGTGCTGACTCAAAAGCCAGATGTCATTTGCTCACAGTAGTTTAAATCACTATTTGCAATTCACCGTGAACTCCCAGAAGATCTATGGGGTGTGATTAATTAAATGACTTTGCATAGAGAATATTACCAGTTCAAACATGTTAGAAAGTGGATTGAGAAATAATTTCTCAAAAGCAACCTGTCCCTTTATACGTTTTTTTTTTTTTTTTTTTTGGCAGGGTCCAATGTGCCTTAGGGACAAACAAACACAGTGGCAAGTGGACATTAAATGGACCTTCTGTAGTTCAACAATCTGTACAGGCAGAGCAGAATGAATTATATATTCCTCGAGAAGAAGAAAATCTGAGTCTTATAAAATATAATTTTAGAATTTTTCCATGATTGTCCTACCATGAGAGTGCTAGGATCAGGTACAGAAGTGCCAAACAGATTCCAACTAGCCATGAGATAGGAGAGAGTAATTGAAAGGTGTAAGGTTGCAAGGGCTTTTCATAGCAGACAAAATATTCTCCAGGGAGTGAAGGAAATGTTTAAAAATATAGTGGTGGCAGCCGTGATGGTTTAATCAGTCCCACAAATCATGGCATGTTTCATGTTTGTCCATCATGTAACAGAGGAGCAATATCTGCCTTCTGATTATAGTCTTCGTTCGGAGTTTGTCTATGAGTTTCGCACACAAAGGCAAGGCCAACGGAATATCATGGAAAATCAGCTAAATATGAGCCAGCAGTGTGCAGCGGCAGCTAAAAAAGCCAATGCAATCCTAAATTGCATTAACAGAGGGATACAATCAAGATCAAGTGAGGTACTAATACCATTCTATAAAGCCTTAGTAAGACCACATCTAGAGTACTGCATCCAGTTTTGGTCACCACACTATAAAAAAGAGGTTGAGACTCTAGAAAAAGTGCAGAGGAGAGCAACCAGGATGATTAGGGGACTGGAGACTAAAACATATGAAGAACGGTTACAGACACTGGGCATGGCTAATCTAGTGAAGAGAAGGACCAGGGGAGACATGATAGCCATCTTCCAATACCTGAGGGGCTGCCACAGAGAGGAAGGGGTCAAGCTATTTTCCAAGGCACCCAAAGGCTAGACAAGAAATAATGGATGGGAACTGACCAAGGAGAGAGATTCAACCTAGAAATGAGGAGGAACTTTCTGACAGTGAGAACAATCAATCAATGGAACAGAAGTTGCCTTCGGAAGTTGTGGGAGCTTCATCACTTGAGACTTTCAAGAAAAGATTGGACTGCCATTTGTCAGAAATGGTGTAGGGTCTCCTGCTTGAGCGGGGGGTTGGACTAGATGACCTATAAGGTCCCTTCCAACTCTGTTAATCTGTTAAAATCCTTCACTTCCTTCACCCAGTATTTTATTAGACTCAGATGGCCATTTGAATAGTGGGTTGGCAGTTGTTAGTCTACTTCAGAGCCAAATGAAAGAAAATGGGACTTCCCTGGGTTTTGCACAGAAATATGTGGCATAATGTCTTGAGTATATGTGATGCACATGTTTTATATAGCATATTTTTTAAAGAAACACACAAACACCCAGTCAAAAATTTTAATGATCACTTCTAAATCTACAACAATTTATTTTTTGGCATGAAGCAGTATGGTTAAAATTCGAAGGCTAGAAGCTACTTTGCAATCAGTTGGCAAGCCTGTACACTATTAAGTATATTAGAGTCCCAATTATTTCTTCATTAAGAGATCCATTTTTGCAGTTGTAATAGGTTGCAAATATCCAGGCGTTCATGTGGAAATGAAACAAAAGCTTGACTATGTGGCATCTGGAAGCATGAACAACTGTTAGAAAAATCCTAAAATGCTAACTTCGTGCTAATCTGCTCTCAGGATTTGCTCTTTTCAGTATGAGGAAAATAAGATGAAAATAAGCACATCTTTCCTAATGTTATCCTCTCAAGAAAATTGTGTGAAGTAAGGTAGACTGAGAGGGAATGATCAGGCCAAAATCATCCACTAAACTCTTGTATTGAGTGGGGACTTAGTTGAAGACCCGTGATTTAACCACTACACTATGAGGTTAATCTGTTATTCATTATAAGATTCATATGAGATTCTGACAAAAGGACAAGGGTCTAATTCTCTTTTAATCTAATCCTAGTTTACATTTACAATCTGAGCCATAGGGAGGGAGGGAGGGAGGGAGGGAGGGAGGGAAGGAAGGAAGGAAGGAAGGAAGGAAGGAAGGAAGGAAGGAAGGAAGGAAGGAAGGAAGGAAGGAAGGAAGGAAGGATACTTCCAGTCCTTGAGTTGAAAAAAACTGGTAGCATCATTTGGACTTCCCTAATCTGCCTCAGGGCTTGTAAAGTAGTCCTATCCTTACACCTTTTCTGTGGGACAAGTTAAGAGACGTGATTGGAAAAGTTCCTGCTTTGTCTCTCTCATATCCAGCATTAGGAGTCAGTGAGGGAAAAAAATCTGCCCCTAATTATTATTCCAAGGTTTGGATTAAAAGCTTTAGCCACCCTTCAAGTTGCTCAAGTGATAGACAGTTGGTACAGAAATATTCTGCAACAGGACTCTGTTCTTCTGAACAAATTTCTTAATTTTCCTAGGAGACCTATGTCCAAAAGTTGTCATTTGACAGGTGAGTAGGGCACAGGAGGAATACATATTCAAGTAGGACAGAGCTAGCATGACATAATGAGAAAGTTTCCTCCCGGTTCACCCCGGCCTATAATCCACCCAGCAACACATCAAACTATTCTGGGAAAGAGGCTTGTGAGTTTTTCAATAGACCATCAATAGATAAATAGGATATCCCCTCTTCTTGTCATTTGACAGAAATGAAATCAGAAACTGGGAGAATTCTTGCCGATGTTACCTTTACCGCATTCAAATATAATAATAATAATAATAATAATAATAATAATAATAATAATAATAATAATAATAATAATAATAATAATAAATCCACAACACACTTGACATAACAATAGTTGAAAAGAAAAAAGTATGGTTCATTGACATTGCAATACCTGGTGATGCACGGATTGAAGATAAGCAGCAAGAAAAAATCACAAAGTACCGGGACTTGCAAATTGAAGTTGAGCGACTGTGGAAAAAGAAATCGTGTGTTATCCCGATTGTAATTGGAGCCCTTGGAGCAATACCCAAAGAGCTACCCCGCTATTTAGAAATTCTAAATTTGCCGGACTTGAACATTTTGACTCTACAAAAAACCACCTTACTCGGAACAGCTTACATCCTCCGACGATACCTTAACAGTTCCTAGGTCCTTGGTTAGGACTTGAGCTGCTGAGCTATTAACAAGCCTCAAAGGCTGTGAATCTCACTAAAGATTAAATAATAATAATAATAATAATAATAATAATAATAATAATAATAATAATAATAATAATAATAATAATAATATAATACTATAAAAATAAAAATAGGAGCGTTCATAAGAGCACCAGTGTGCCTACCATCCCTGTCCTAATGTTTCCATTAATTGTATTCATTTTATGTATTCAATTCATGCTTATACTTATATATATTATCTAATATGTACTCAACAAAATTAAAAAAAAATAAAAAAAATAAAAAAAAATCTAAAGTAAATGAGTGTCATCAAAAACCAGCAACATCTTGAATAAGGAATTGCAGGCAATTTGTGTAAGAGAAGAGATGGAAAACAAGACTTTAAAGCTGGAATAACTGAGGACAAACTTAAGTTACTTCCAGAATAGTCTGTGGATGATACAAAGGTTGTATTCTGCATCCAGAGGTGGTATTCAGCCGGTTCAGACCGGTTCAGGCGAACCGGTCGTGGCAACTTGCGGGTGGGCCCGCTCACCTGCCTGGACGCAATCCCGTCCTATATCACTGTATTTTTGATGGTGCACGCATGCGTTAATGGTGCGCGGGAGCGAATTGCCATGTTGTTTGACGTCACACATGTGTGGATGGTGCACGTGCAAGTGAAGCATGTGTGCACCTGTGCTCACATTTCCGGTGCTGGGCGAACCAGTTGCTACATCACATATGAAATAAAAGCAATCCAAATGTTTCCTTCTTCTACCTCCAAGTATGGAAAATGGCTTCAAAGAACAGGATCGTTCTGATATTTGGCAGGTGAAATATTTGGGATTTTTGAATACTTCTGAATAGGAAGTAGAGATACTCAGCTCCTTAGAGTCAATCATCAATGTAAGAGGGAAAACTGTCTGTCTTAGGTGTTTTCAGGCAAGTGCTCCAATTGTGCTCCAATATGCTCCAAAGAATTTTTTGGAGACTGAATTTGAAGCATTGCATAATCTCAGTGGATATGATGTCATTATAGATTATAATCACTAGGTGGCATCTGGGTGAAATCAGTAATTTTGTTTTTTGCTGCCATTTATATTGGACATGATACAACACGTGGATATAGAATAGATTTTTAATCCTCAGACTGGATATTACATTATTTGAGAGAAACAATATAGATTATCCTAGAAAATTGTATCCTTGGTGTATTCTTACTTATTTTTTATTTTGTTGATTGAAACTACTATCCTCATTTATTTCCTGGTTTCTCTATATTTACCTTCTATCTCCTTTATGTAACTTAATATTGGAGAGAGGTTGGCAAGGAGTCAAGCAGGGAATTTGTTCAGCATTTCTACATAGTCACAAGAGTCACACCCCTACCCCACCCCTGTTGAACCTCATCTAGTTTCACCCAAGTGAAAATCGTTAGCCTAAGAAGATTCCTGTGTATAGGGATTGAGCAACAAGGCAATAAATTAAAAACGCTATGCATTCATGCCACACACCTAAACTCTATTTCGTATTTGTCAATGTTCTTAGTTCTTTGCTACCTAATTCTTAACTAACAGTTCGATTTATTGCTTTATCTTAATTTAAATGTTGCTATATTAGTGGCGTCTAATATCCTTATAGCCATAAGTTTATGTCTACTCTTCCTGACAGACACCTCAACAAAATCTCTTCTTAGTTGTGTATAGGTGCTTTGTTTTCTATGGCTTTCTGTTGCCAGAAACTGGGGTGGAGATTCAGCAACCTCTTCTTTTGGTCTGCTGCTAGGTTGACTTAGCTCTTCAGACTTCACTTGAGTCTCTAGTTTTCTTGATAACTGCTCTTAATTTCTCAGCCTTGCCAAACACCAATTGTTTTTCAAGACTTCCCATCATTCTGGACTTGTTTAAAGGTTGGCCGCAACCTGAGATCCATCAGGGAACAGGGGAGAAAAGAATTCAAAGTTGGTTTCTGACCTCTAACTCCAAGTGACTCCTGATGTTTCTGGTGCCATGGTGCCATTGATGTGGTTATTGATTTCTCTGGATACTACTGCAGCTGTTTTCAATATCTTCAGTGAAGATGTCCTTGCAAGAAGTCCTTGATAAAACGTTCCCGAGGGATGTTTCACTAGAAAAAGTCACTCCCCTCCAGCTGCTGATGCAGATTCCTCAGTTATTGAACATGTTGCTTCCAACATGTACCAACCTCTCCCTCTCCTTCATACACCAGATCTCTCTCCAACATACTCACTGTGTTCTTCAAGCTACAATTTTGCACCTGATTGCACAGAGGGTAACATCACACAGGGATGGATGAGGTGGCTTAAATGCAACAGGGAGAGAGTGCAGATGTTTTTCTTTGACTTTGTGTTTCTTCCTTCCACCCTTTCTTCCTGTTCAAGAAACAAAAAAGAATGAAAACCTTCTCTTTCTTCCTGAGTTGCGTCTCCCTGAAGGTTCCAAAGGAGCTATTATTTTCAGACTGCACTCTTTTATGTCAGTTTGTGTTGCCGTCTCTTTTCTCTACTCTACCACAAAAAACATAATTCCCTGAGAAATCCAGTTGGTTCTTTACTATCAATTTCCAGAAAGGCAATTAAAGCCTGCCTATTTCAGCAGGACTTGGAATTGCATTGTTATTTTTTGTTTATTTATATGCCGCCCTTCTCCAGAGACTCAGGGCGGCTTATGTTGCTTATGCGTTAAGCAATAGCCTTCATATGTTTGTATATTTATACAAAGTCAGTTTATTGCCCCCATAATCTGGGTCCTCATTTTACCTACCTTAGAAAGGATGGAAGGCTGAGTCAACCTTGAGCCTGGTGAGATTTGAACTTGCAGTAATTGCAGGCAGCAGATGTAAGTGGATGTTAATAACAGTGCTTTAGTCTGCTGAGCCACCAGAGCTCCCTACTGATATGGGATTGTTGGATGTTGTTGGATGTTGACATTGTTGGATGTTGTTGCTACTGATATGGATATTTTGGTATATTGAGAGTTGCTCTTAGTATTCGATGATGATGATGATGATGATGATGATATCCATTCATTTGGCGATTCTATGGGCCAGGTGTCTTCACATCTTCCGATCTTGTGCTACAGGTAATCCTCAACTGACAACCACAATTGACCCCAAAATTTATGTGGTTAAGTGAGATACTCATACACATACATCGTTTTAGCCATTGTTTATCCACTGCAGGATGAGGGCCTCTTCTGTATGTTTCCAACCAATACGGTCCTGAGCTTTCTTTTGCCAATTCGGCCTGCAATACTTGCTGATGTCATCAATCCATCTTGTTTTAGGTCTCTTTCGTGGACACTTTTTATCAAGTGGGATCCATTCTATGACTGCCCTGGTCCACCTGCCATCAGGTCTTCTTGCTACCTGAGACCAGCCCATTTCCATTTCAATTATTTTACTCTCTGGATGACATTGTATATTTCATTTGTTCTCCAATCCATGTGCAGGTCTTTCTATCTTGTCTTGTGATGCTGAGCATGTATCTTTCCATGGCTTTTTGCGCCACTCGTAGCTTTTGTATCGATTGTGAAGTTAGTGTCCTTGTTTCACCGGCATATGCTAAATGTGATTGGCAGACATTCGGCAACCTAAGCATAATTTTCAAGAACAACCTCCCCTATGCCTGAAACAGGGGTGCTATTCAGCAGATTCTGACAGGTTCTGGAGAACCAGTTGTGGAAATTTTGAGTAGTTCAGAGAACTGGTAAATACCACCTCTGGCTGGCCCCAAAGTGGGAAGGGAATGGGGATTTTGCAGTATCCTTCCCCTGCCACGCCCACCAAGTCACGCCCACCAAGCCATACCCACAGAACCCGTAGTAAAAAAATTTGAATCCCACCACTGGCCTTAAAGGTTTTTTATCAATGAGTGCTACCTGCTCTAACATACATACACATACACCTATACATAATTATTATAAAAGTATTTATAGCATAAGATGTGCGGCTAGCTCCTTTATTTTTTAATACTTTAGTATATTGCTTGTTTAAGAATATGTTTCGAGCTCCTTATGCCTTAAAACTAATAATGATATGATACGCAGGTCATGATTCCTTACTGATTGCAAAATCTGTTGGGCCTTCCTGTTTTCAAATTCATATGCATAGTACAAATGTTTTGTTTGCAAAAATTCACTAGTGTGCCTATTTTTTTGCAATCTTTTTTTTTAATGAATACTACATTTTTTATTCATATGTTTGTCTAATACATGCTTTTTTTGTGTCTACTTCCCCCATGAACATTTCCGTAAGTATTTTTAAACTGTTGCAAACAATGTTATAAAATTCTTCAAAACATTTCAGCATCTCTGCGCATTTTGATTTCTAATTATTCAGCAAGTTGGAAAGTAATATATTTATTTAATTCAGATAAAATTAATTTCTCACTTATCCCTTCACATTACCATATTCTTTTTCTGACTCTCTAATGTCACAGCTAATTCCCCTCCTCCTTTCTTCTCTTTGATCATTGAATTCTGGGGTTCGACATGCCATTCCTGCTACATAGGTGTAAGCAGAATCCCTGGACACTGTTTAGATTTGAGAAATATCACTAAGACAGACTATGTGCAGTCATATTTCTATATGGACAATTGTCCACAATTGGGATGCCAAATTTGCCATGACTGATGGTTACAGTTTAATTATTGGAAGAGTATGCAAGAAATTGCCTTTCATCTCAGTCCATCTTCTGATGAATATAAATGCTGATACTTAAAGAGTTTCTATGGCCTGGATGTTATGCAAATAGGCCTCTGGGAACTAAAAAAAAAAAGTTGGAATCTTTGATATTGATATAATTAAAAGGACGAGTGGAATTATATTCGTTTTTAGTTCTACATCGTTAAACATATTAAATAGTGTGCATTTCATAGTAAAACAGCAATTTGACGTGTCTGAAGACAGAGTGCTAAAGGCACGGGGTGACTTTGGGCTGAGCACAGAATTGGAATGGGCACTTCAAAGTTTAAGCTAAAGCAGTTGATGTACTGATCTGATTTACCCAGTGGGGCTGAAAGCAACCTTTGGTGACTGAGAAGGAGATAGAAGGGAAATTCATCATATTTGCAGATGACACTAAGCTAGCAGGAATAGCCAACACACCAAAGATAAGCTCAGGTTCTGAAAAGATCTTGACAGTGTCAGCATTCCAGAAAACCCCAACACTGAATAAAGACGCAGAAGCAAGCATTTTCCAAAGTTCTCTTTACTAGAATAGGTAAACTGGCACATCTGGGAAAACTCAAATCTGAAAGGTCCGGGTTTTCCCTTAGTAAATCAAAACCTCCAAAACCATCCCCTCACTCCTCAGTCAATCACATGCTCCAATCAACATCTGTCCCATCTCTACTCAGCACTCCGACTACTCCTTCTCCAGATGCCGGATCACCCTGACCTTGACCGACAGGAAGAATGCTATCATGTCTAAAGACAATCCCTCTACTAAATCCCCCCTCCTACTTTCCCACACATGAGAAGGTGGCAGCATGGAAGCTTCTGGCCTAATATGGCTTCCAAAGCTGACAGACAGACTTGAACAATGGGCCCTATCCAACAAAATGAAATTTAATACGGAGAAAAGCAAGGTTTTACACCTAGACAGGAGAAACCAAAGGTATAAGTATAGATTAGGTAAAACCTGGCTCAAAAAGAATAACTTGTGAGAGGGATCGTGGAGTCCTAGTGGACAATCACTTAAATATAGGCCAGCAGTGTGTGCCAGAAGCTGAAAAAAGACAATGCAATCCTTGGTTGTATAAACAGAGGCATAGAATCAAAATCATGTGAAGTATTAGTACCGCTTTATAAAGCCTTAGTAAGGCCACTCCAGGAATACTGCATCCAGTTTTGGTCACCCCATTACAAAAAAGGAGGTTGAGACTTTGGGAAAACGTGCAAAGAAGAGCAACTAAGAGCATTAAAGGCATGGAGACTAAAACATATGAAGAACGGTTGCCGGATTTGGGTTTGGCTAGCCTAGCGAAAAGAAGGACTAGTGGGGGACATGATAGCAATATTTGAGAGGCTGCCACAAAGAGGGACGGGTCGACTTATTTTCCAAAACGCCACAAGGCAGGACAAGCAACAATCAATGGAAACTAATCAATGAGAGAAGCAACCTGGAAGTAACTAGAAACTTCCTAACATTGAGGACAATTAACCAGTGGAACAGCTTGCCTTCAGGAGTCATAGGGCCTTCATCACTGGAGGTTTTTTAAGAAGATTGACTGAGATGCAAAACTGAATCATGAAGTGCCAGGGAAAAAAGCCAGAGACCTAGTCAGGAACACAGCAAGGTCAAGAACATAGCAGGATTCAGGAGCAAAGAAACATGAAACGCAGAGTATAAACCCAGATGTCAAAGTTGCTTTCTGCAGCAGAAGGCAATCCCTGCATGCAGTAAATACTCAGCTGCTCAGCAAACATTACTGAAACTGTTCCTGCTTAGAGGTCAGGGCCTCCAAGCTTTCTTGAACTAACAATGGCCTGACACTTACTCAGAGTCAACCTGCTCACTGACTTTGCTGGCCTTGAAGTTCACAGCCTGGAGTTTTCTCTTGTTTTTTGGCACCTGTGTTGGCAAAAGTGGCTTTAATGCTAGTCCAGGAGGTACCCAAAGAGGCTTTAATGTTGGCAGCGGAGAGGTTTGTCATTGATTATTCTGTGGGCACTATGCCAGGTAGAGCCCAATCCACCTGTATCTTGGAGCCTGGCCCTGAGGCCATGGCGTTACAACAAGTATAGGCAGCCCCAGTTAATTAAATAATAATGCAACATCAAAGGCCTGCTTAATCAGCAAACGGTAGTAATAACATGCATTTGTCTTGCTCTTTTGTTGCCAGATTCAGTGGCACCTGAGAGGCCCTGAAACGGAGACAGTAAGTCTTTAGTTTCGAGGTTGGGCATTTTAGGTCAACGTACTTCCTAAATATTTATCTGTCTTTTGCACAGTCCATTTTGTGTAATCTCTGAAAGGAAAACAGCTCTGCAGGAATAAACATCCAGTTAGTGTAAGGCTGTAAGTGGCCTACTTAGCTATTGTATGTACTGTTGGGTGAAGGAATCTGTGTGTCATTCCTGAAAATTAAATTGTTTATGAGCATTCACAAAATTCTTCATTTTCTTGTTCATTTTGTAGTAAAGTAGATACAAAATCTGGTAGCGTCTTCAAGGTTATTTGCTTCTTGGCTTTTTGACATATTATCTGTATCTGCTAATTTAAAGGTAAAGGTTCCCCTCTCACATATGTGCTAGTCGTTCCCGATTCTAGGGAGTGGTGCTCATCTCCGTTTAAAAGCCGAAGAGCCAGTGCTGTCCGAAGACGTCTCCATGGTCATGTGGCCGGCATGACTAAACGCCAAAGGCGCACGGAATGCTGTTACCTTCCCACCAAAGGTGGTCCCTATTTTTCTACTTGCATTTTTTATGTGCCTTCGAACTGCTAGGTTGGCAGAAGCTGGGGCGAATAACGGGAGCTCACCGCATTACGCGGCACTAGGGATTCGAACCGCTGAACTGCCGACCTTTCGATCGACAAGCTCAGGGTCTTAGCCACTGAGCCACTGTGTTCCATCTGCTTATTTAATCTGCTTATTTAATGACCAGTAAAACTATGCCCTAATCAAGTTACTTAGTCTATATCTATGTATAGCTATACCAAATCTATATATCTATATCTATCTAAAAAAATTCTAATTTTTCAATGTAATAAAATATGCAGCACAAACAAGAACAAGGATACAAAGTAGAGAAAAAGAAATATTTCTTTTTTTAAAAAAAGTGCCTTCTGCCCTTCTTTTTATCAAGCAGTTATCATCTTAAACTTTTCCCCAACTTCTTCATCTGATTTGTAATCCCCAAATCCCAGAATGATTTATTTGATCTTTTCTTCTTTCAACAAAAAGTCAACATAAGTTTTGCAGTCTTTCAGAAAAATCTGTCGCTTTTTCTCAACCCAGCTGTCAGCTTCTGTAAGTTCACTTAATTTTATAACCCAGTCTCCCATTGTAGGCACTTTGTTGCTTTTCCAACTTTTAACATAAAATAATATTTTCCTTTTACCATATACAATATTACATTTCCATTATTTCTTTTCTAATTCCTTGTCCCTAAATAATAATTCTGATATAAAGTTATTTATTATTATTGAAGATACTACATGCTTATTATTATTATTATTATTTTTGTATCATGCATCACAGAAATTTCCATGAAGCACATTTAAAAAAAATCAACTACACAATGTAGTTGAGGCACAGATGATTATGGTACCAGAGGCAGCACAATCAAACTTAAAGAAGGGTGCATTTCAAACCCCAATATTATATACAAGCTACTTAAAATATTGTAGATATATGATCAGTACATCAGAATATTTTATTAGGGTTGGGCTGTTCTATTCTATTCTATTCTATTCTATTCTATTCTATTCTATTCTATTCTATTCTATTCTATTCTATTCTATTCTATTCTATTCCTATTCCTATTCCTATTCCTATTCCTATTCCTATTCCTTTCCGTTCCTATTCCTATTCCTATTCCTATTCCTATTCCGTTCCGTTCCGTTCCGTTCCGTTCCGTTCCGTTCCGTTCCGTTCCGTTCCGTTCCATTCCATTCCATTCCATTCTATTCTATTCTATTCTATTCTATTCTATTCTATTCTATTCTATTCTATTCTACATATCCATGAAGGTGAGATAAGGATAATGAAGCAATGAAGGTTAGGAAGAAAGGCCTATTTGAGTTAGACAAAGATTGTGTTATTTGAATACAAGTTACTATTGAGATGTTACCTTCTCTAGGTGACCTTGTTTCCCAGTGCTATTCCTATTTCTTAGAGCTGTAATCAATATTCTTCATGTCTAAATGTTTAATGGTTGACAGTTTTATTTTCTCTAGGAAAGTGAGTTTGGTGGGCATGTGGGGATAATTTACTTGCCTTGACTAATGTCTTTTTTTTTTTTTGGCCTATTTCAACTAATACAATTCTTTCCCCATCCTGTTGCTTTTACTCATTACTGACCAAAGAGTAGATATCACCAGGGATGAGAATACCAGGACCAGTGGTGTGAATTCATTTCCTCTAAATCAGGGCTGCCAAACTCACAGCCCGTGCACTGGATGCGTCACACGCTGGCCACGCCCATACCCGATTTAACAAAGGAAGTGGGGGGAAAGTCCCGATACGTCACGTGATGCCGCTGTGATGCCACAAGTTTGATGCCCCTGCTCTAGATCCAAAGTGAAGGAGTAAATATTACAGACATGACGTCTATTTCATTCTTTGGAAGAATTAGTCAAGTTTTTGCTTTCACTTTCAGTGCAGGGTGAAACATTTATGGATCCAATCTGGGTCGGTCATTAGGACCAGAGGTTTAGTCTTCCGAGCTTTCAGATTCATGCTGGAGCCCCATCCTCAAGGAACTTCTCTCTCACCAGAATGACCGACCCAGATTGGATCCTGCAACGTTATCCTGGGATATCAAAGGTGGTATTCAGTCAGTTCGGACTGATTCGGGCGAACTGGTAGCGCCAATGATCAGTTGGCCCTGCCTTCCCACCCACCCTACTCTATCCTGTCCTTTATTTCCTGCTTTGTAGCTCATCTCAATCACGCAGCACAGCTGATTCCTCCCCCCTCGCTGTTCTACTTACCGTTGCTGACTTGGAAGGTAAGCAGCTGAGCTTCTAAATGCTCCATTTTTAGTGTTGTGCGCAAGCGCCTTAGGCATTCGTGTGTGCAAAGCACATTTGCCGAACTGGTTGTTAAACTGGCAGCATTCTACCACTGTGGGACATATATACTTGCTTTCATTCGTGAAATGTTTATTTTAGTTGGTATTGTTCAATTTCCGGCATGTTTTCGACTTTCCACTCAGTTTTTACTGCTGTGGTTAGATTGGACTGAGGATTGTTTTAAAAACAATATCATTGTCCTTTCCTTACAAAAAAATTCCTCTAATTCAGGGGTGGGTCCTACTTACCTTTACTACTGGTTCGCAATGGGATCACATCAGGGGTGGGTTCTAAATTTTTTTACTACTGGTTCTGTGGGCGTGGCTTATTTTGTGGGCATGGCTTGGTGGGGGGTAATGTAACTGGGTGGGCGTGCCCAACTTTTTTTTTTTTTTTTTTTTTTTACTTTTAAAAGCATTTTTTCTATAACCTTAAGAAGTTGCAGGAAAAAATGCTTTCAGGAGCCTCTGATGATCAGGCAACTCAGCTGGGATCGCCAGAGGCTTTTAAAGGCATTTTTTTTTTCCTACAACCTCTTCGGCCGAAGAGGTTGCAGAAAAAAATGCTTTTAAAAGGAAAAAAATAATTTAAAAAAGCCTCTGATGAGGTGGGCGGGGTAAGCGAGGGGCAACCAGCCGGGGACCGGTTCGCGGGTGTGGCCAGCCAATATTATTACCGGTTCTCTGAACTACTACAAATTTTTACTGCCGGTTCTTGCGAACCGGTGCGAATTAGGAGCAACCCGCTACTGGATAGCGTGCATGTGCGAGTGAAGCGAGCGCACACACCTTCCTTCTGCACATGCACAGATCGCCGATGATAACATCCGGGGTGGTGGGCGGGGCCTCTTGCCGGTTTTACTACCGGTTCTCGCGAACTGGTCCGAACCGGGGGCAACCCACCACTGCTCTAATTTCATCTTTTTTCTTTTAGGTTGATTTTTTTTAAAAAAAACCTTGAAATTAACCAGAAATGATATGATTTGTCTTATCATAAGTCCCAGCCACCACAGAAAGATACATATTGGGGAAGGGTGTTTTAATAAATCTGATACAGCACAGATCCTTGTACTTCTTTCCTTTAATTGAAGCCAGATTTTAAAAACACTGAACCCGACGGATCAGAATAGTATTATTGAAAATCCCACAAACCCGTCTTATCTAAGCATACATAACAAGCATTTTCTTGATACCCCCAAGCCAGCTAATTAAGATGCATTCTGCCTTGGAAATATGTCTTGGGAACATCTTTTTTTCCCCTCTCTTGCAGCTCACATTGAGTATATTCTAATTTATGTAAGCAGTTCAACAAGCCTAAATTCTCATGCATCCTTCTCCTTTTAAATTCCCTTCCTATATATTAGATAACATTGCTGCATCTGCCCTTTAAGAAATTCGATGTTCTTTTCTGTTTCTTTCTTCTTCTTTTTTTGTCCCTTTTGCAATGTATATGGAATATATCCAAGAGAAGGTCTTAGCCAAGCGTTGTCCCCTCTTAAACGTAATCTCTTTTCTCTCTCCGCCATTGAAATCTGAAATGCCATCAGTTTAGATAACAAAGGCCTCTGTAATCTGAATTCCCAGCATTTGGGTGTCCTGGAATATAAAGCTTTGCAACTGCATTACGAACAGATGGCTTCACTGGCATCCTTACAGATTTCACTGGCTCTCCCATCCAGTCCTCCCTGCGGTCTGATACTGTTTAATACCCTTCATTTATGGAGCTTTTCCAGTAAAAAAGAAGAAGCAGCAGCAAAGCCCTGAAGTTAAGGTTTCACAAGTAAATTAGTTCATATTAGCACTGAAGCCGCGAATCAGTGGACTACGCAGCGTGCTTCACATGTCTTCTTTGTCAATCCGTGTTTGTTTTAATCGATATGTGGGGTGGATGATGGAAGAGGAGTCAATTAGCTGATAGAAAAGAAAGACACCCTACTGAAACTACATACTGTATCTATTTTCCTTCTCTTTTGGATATATGACATGATGGCCATTCCTTGCTAATTACACCGTATGGATTACTTGAGTGCTAATGTAAGCTGCATGAAAAAGATAATACCCAAGCAAGAGATGAGTGAAAGGAAGCTAGCCTTCTTAGTCAAGGTCATTGATAAGAGTAATTATTTTGAAGTAAGGATTGCATGGGCTATCCTGATTCCCTAGTCCTTGAGTAATATGGAGAAATAAGAGGGAATGTTTGCAAATGCACAGTATTGATAGATTCTTTAAAACCACTCGATGGTCTAATTCACCTCCCTGGATCTGGATCGACAGGCAGCTGAATATGATAAGGAGGTTCTGCCTATTGAGTTAAAAAAAATCTAGCGATCCATTCATTGCAAGCTGGGTTGAAATCAGTGGTGAAATCCAATTTTTTTTACTACCGATTCTGTGGGTGAGGCTTGGTGGGCGTGGCAGGGGAAGGATACTGCAAAATCTCCATTCCACCCCACTCCTGGGGGAAGGATATTGTAAAATCTCCATTTCCACCCCACTCTGGGGCCAGCCAGAGGTGATATTTGCCGGTTCTCTGAACTACTCAAAATTTCCGCTACCGGTTCTCCAAACTGCTCAAAATTTCCACTACTGGTTCTCCGAACTGCTCAAAATTTCTGCTACCGGTTCTCCAGAACCTGTCAGAACCTGCTGGATTTCATCCCTGGTTGAAATACTATAGAAGTCCTTTTGTAGTAGAAACTTGGGAAAATGGAAAACATTTCAATTGGATCTGAGAAGCAAGAATAGAGCGTGAAGAGTTGTTCAGCCCAGAATAGCAGCCATATTTTTAATATGCTCCATAGGATTTTTAATAGTTTTTCGTAGATAAGATGGAGGAAGCAGTGTCTTTATTCATAACTGGGCACATTACGTGGCAATGTCAAACTTGGCAGAGCTTGGGTGGGAGGGAAATAGATCTTGGACAACCTTTTGACCTTTCCCTGGCTTCCATAAAGGGGTCAAAATTTGGCTGTGCAGCCTTGCAAGGGGCCACAGAGGACCACCCAACTGTGAGGTCAGCTGGCTCCATGAGAAAACCCCCTGCCTGTATAACTATTGCTAAATGCCCATCTTGGATTTTTAAAAACTTTTTTGAACTTTTATAATGCTATATTTTATAATTTAATTTTTTAAAATCTTCAATTAATTTTAATATGTTAATTTTAATGATATGTGTTGTCTATATATTGAGTCCATTGCCAGAGTCCCTTTCTAAGGGAGATAGGCAGTTAAGAAATAGGAAATATAATAAGTATAAATACATTTAGGATATCCTTGCTTGTTTGCCCAAGACATTATAGTAATAGCAGGAGCAAAGTATACATTTACAAGTGATTATTTCACTTTTCTCCTTGAAAGAAAATCACACCCTAAATTGATTAACAATCATCATTCCATTCATAAAATTGACATTATTTTGGATTCTCTTTGCATAGCTCTGTGTGAATTGGCACTAACCCGATGGCACATAATCAATCAATCACTTTATTGTGGAGCTTAAAAATAATTCCTCTTTCTTGCTTAATGAATACTAGATTAACAGGGGGCCTGGCCCTCTGATCATCCTAGAATTTATAAAACAGCAACTGCTTGTGCATGTGTAGTAAATACAAAATACAGAGTTTCCATGAAACTTGGTCTCACTTCCCGTCCCTTCAGTCCTCCCTGAATTTCTACAAATAAATCACAATGAATTATCCTGGCGATATATCCCCCCCCCACAAACTCTCACAGACAAGTAGCTGGGAATTTCAAGAACCATAAATCAACAATAAACTCAGAAGTGTGTTGCAGTTGCCAAAAAAGCCAACACAGTCCCAAGCTGTGGGATAGAATCAAGATCATGTGAAGTGTTAATACCACTTTATAATACCTTGGTAAGACCACACTTGGAATAGTGCATTCAGCTTTGGTCACCACGATATAAAAAAAAAATGTTGACATTCTAGAAAGAGTGCAGAGAAGAGCAGCAAAGATGATTAGGGGACTGGAGGCTAAAACATATGAAGAACAGTTGCTGGAACTGGGTATGTCTGATTTAATGAAAAGAAGGACTAGGGGAGACATGATAGCAGTGTTCCAAAATCTCAGGGGCTGCCACAAAGAAGAGGGAGTCAAACTATTCGCCAAAGCACCAGAAGGCAGGACAAGAAGCAATGGGTGGAAACTAATCAAGGAGAGAAGCAACTTAGAACTAAGGAGAAATTTCCTGACAGTTAGAACAATGAATCCATGGAACAATTTGCCTCCAGAAGTTGTGGCTGCTCCAACACTGGAAGTTTTTAAGAAGAGATTGGACAGCCATGTGTCCAAGGTCTCTTCCAACTCTGTTATTCTGTTACTCAGTTAACATACTGGTAATGTACAGAGATTTGGGAAAGTAGAGTTCATACTGATTCAAAATGCCTGTTGCTATTTGCTACCTCATTTATTATTTTATTCTAGAATTTTTAATTGTATATTTATTGAGTGTTTTTATTTGTTCTGGTCTCTGGCCTATGACTGTAATAAGAAAAGAATTCTGCATACAAAACAATGTGATGGCAAGGAGAGATGTCGGAAAACATTTCCATTTACCGTATTTTTCGGAGTATAAGAGGCACCTTCCCCCCCCCTAAAAGAGGCTGAAAATTTGGGTGCGTCTTATACTCCAAATGTAGCTTTTTCGAAGCTTTTTTTCAGCCCTAACGAGGCGCTAGCAAGCGAAGCAATCTTCCCAGCTTTGCCTGCTCCCTCGACTCTCCGCTGTGCTTTAACAAGGAGTGAAGTGATCTCCATGCTTTGCTCCAACTCTCAGCTGTTCTTTAGAAGCTTTTTTTCAGCCCTAACTAGGCGCTAGCTGAGTGAAGCAATCTCCCTGTGCTTCGCCTGCTTTTCTCATTGCTGCTTCCTCTCAGATGTGCCTTAGATGCTGTTTTTTATCTCCAAGCAGGGGATAAAAAACCAGCAAACTAATGTGCTGAAGCTGACGAGACTAAGGATGCTAGCCAGATGAATACCTAATAGGCAGTTTCCCCCCCCCTATTTTCCTCCCCAAAAACTAAGCTGCGTCTTATACTCTGGTGCGTCTTATACTCCGAAAAATACAGTACTATATTTATTCTTCAAAGTTTGAGAAAATCCAGGTGGGGAGAGCAAATCACTGCTATTGGGTTGAAATTTTTCCCTGATAAGAGTACCACATTTTCAACCATACCCCTTCAACAGAATGCCATGAAACTCCTGGGCAGGAGTCTCCAAACATGGCAACTTTAAAACCAGTTCTTTAAGACCTGTGGGCTTCAACTCCTAGAATTTTTCAGCCAGCATGCTGAGGAATTCTGGGAGTTGAAGTCCACAAGTCTTAAAATTGGAGACCCCTGCTCTAGGGCAATTTCTCCTTATCTTCAGATGTTTAGGTCTACAGCTCCTATCATCCTTATCTTTCTGACTGGGCTGCTGGAAGCTGTGGTTTTAAGCATCTGGAGCCATTTGTGCAGAGGACAGCTGCTTTAGGGTTAAAAGTGGCAGCTTTTAGCCCAGATTTGATATTTTCTCTCCCCACCCCTCCTTCTCTTTCTCTTTTTTTTTTTTTTAACTAAACCTCAACCACACGAAATGCATTAGATGGAGAATGCCTCAGTCAAAGTTGCTTCAATTCCAGCCATTATACCACTCTGGCTTTTTCTTCCCACTGTGAAATTATTGGTCTTGTTGAAACTCATTTTGCTTCTCTTGGAATAATTCAGACGTTTCACTTAAGCCCATTGAACAAGCTGGAAGTTTAATTCAGAATATACTAGGCCCTCTCTTGATCCAGTCAAGATTTCTTCTACAATGAGGCATAATTAAGAAACGTTTTAAAACTTTCACCAGGTGAATAGACCATTTTTTCCCTCCATTGCCAGTGGGAGGAGGGGGACGAGTGAGAAATTCCCTTAGTTCATTTATATGGGAACGAATTGATATATGCAGCAAGTCGTTGACTTACACCCACAATTGAGCCCAAAATGTCCATTGCTAAAAGCGAGACAATTGTAAAATGAATTTACCTCATTTTACCACCTTTCTTGCCAGTTCTTAAGTGAATCACTGCAGCTATTAAGTTAGTGATATGGTTTTGATATTGACTTTGCTTGTCAGAATGTCGCAAAAGTGATCACATGACCTGAGGACACTGCAACCCTCATAAATATGAGCCAGTGGCCAAGCATCAGTGGTGGTATTCAGCCGGTTCAGAACGGTTCGGACGCACCGGTAGCAGAAACCACAGGTGGGGCCGCCCACTCACCCCAGCGCTATGCTGTCCTATTTAGCCACATTTTTGAGGCCGGGTGTATGCCTCGAAAGGTGTGTGCACGAAGCAAAGCACATGCATAGACAACCGGGTGCATATGTGGAAGAGGTACGCGAGAGCGAAGTGAGCATGCGCACGGGGGGCAAACTGGTGGTAAAAATATGCGAAACCCACCTCTGGCAAGCATCCATATTTTCAAAAAACATTTGTTTTATTAAGTTGTAGAAATACAATACAATACAATAAAATACAAAAGTAAATAGAAGAACAGTGAGGGGGGAGGGGAAAGGGGGAAGTAAAATGAGGAAAGATAATGGGGAAAAAAAGAAAAAGGAGCATTGACTTCCCGACTCTCTCTGTTACAGTAAAATAAGGCATTAACATCAAATCACAGCGTTTTGCTTTTCCAAAATGGTATGAACAGGTCATTTCTATAAAGATCTATCAATCTAATCTGTAAAACCCAAAGTCAGAATTTTTATCCTTTTCCACATCAAGCATGAAGTTCAGAAGCGGTTTCCATGTGGAAACAAAAGTACTTATGTTCTTCTCTTTAATCAAAGTGGTCAATTTTGCTATTTCAGCCAACTCCATCAACTTCTGCAACCATCCTTCCATGCTAGGAATCGAACTGCCAAGCAACCAAAATTTTGATCACATGACCTTGGGAATGCTGCAACAGTCATGTGAAAAATGACCATGAGTCACTTTTTCCAGACTTCAAACAGTCACTAAACAAATGTTTATAAGTTGAGGCACTGGTGGAATTCAAATTTTTTTTACTGCCGGTTCTGTGGGCGTGGCTTGGTGGGCATGGCGTGGCCTGGTCGCCATGGCCTGGTGGGCGTGTCAGGGGACGGATACTGCAAAATCCCCATTCCCTCCCCACTCCTGGGGGAAGGATACTGCAAAATCTCCATTCCCACCCCACTCTGGGGCCAGCCAGAAGTGGTATTTGCTGTTCTCCGAACTACTCAAAATTTCCGCTACCAGAACCTGTCAGAACCTGCTGAATAGCATTCCTGAGTTGAGGACTGTCTCTATTGTATACATCAGTGAAAAGTGGGGGGGGGGGACCCTCTTGCTGAAAACCCAAAAAGGAGCAGAAAATGACATGGCAGGTGGCACCTAATTCAGGAAAACCAGTTTCAAAATGCTGCCGGATGCTGGATGACCTTCTGCCCAGGCTCTTTTCACAGCTGTATTTATAAAATGGCTATGGAATATTTTTCATTTCCCCTCCAGGGTTCAGTTTGTAAGGTTGTCTGCTTAAAAGATGAGCCTTCTTACACCCGTGCTATTATGTGCTTCTTTGCTGGATAATTAAGTAAGAATTTTCCCATTTTATTCATGCCTTCACTAAATTAAACTCTGCTCACATTAGCCTGATCCATATGGTCATTAGCCTAGTTACATTTCATACCCAATATAATAAGATAGGATTTATTGTCTTCCTCCTGGAACTCGAGCTATGGCTGCTTAGATGTAGGCTGAAAAAAGTTAATTCCGTCTCTTTGTCTGCTTTCTGCAGTGGCAGGCATCGTGGTGCACAAGGCGGATTTATTATGCCTGATGGAAGGTAAAAGAAAAACAAAAAGAAAAAAAAGTGGAATATAATGAACTCCCAAATGGTTTAAATTACTAGCTTAAACCGACTGGGAAATTGTAACCAGTGGTGGGATTCAAATAATTTAACAACCGGTTCTCTGCCCTAATGACTGGCTGGGTGGGAGTGGCCATGGTGGGCGTGGCCAAGGGGTGTGACAGGAAGCATTCTGTCTCCTGCACCCCCCTGGGAGCAAAAATGGGCTGCGGGGGGGGGACGAACTGCCCCCCCTGCACCCCATTTTGGACCTAGGAGGCCTCACTGAAGCCTCCTGGGAGTGAAAACGGACTGAGGGGGCGCACTGCACCCCCTGTGTCCCATTTTGGGCCTAGGAGGCCTCCCTGCACTTACCTGGGAGCCAAAATGGGGCACGTGGGGACTCCTGGATGGGGCGGGGCACGGACGGGCAGAGCCAGCCAGCAATTTAACTACCCGTTCTCCCGAACTGGCTGAATCCCACCACTGATTGTAACCACCTTTTGAGTAACAGGGAGGCTTAACCAAACAGGAAGATAATAAATTCTCCAGTTCCAAACAAATGATCTTAATTATACAAACCCTTTGTCTTGTGCATCTTGCTTATTATTTTGCTGACTGATTAATGCTCTTGCTTCTTCCCAGGTAAGAGAGCGAATAGCAGCAGGAACTTGAGAAATGACTAGGTCATTGTAGGGATAAGAAAGGCAGATGCCCACTTTTCTGGTAAATCCTGAGTCCGGCCAGCTAATGGAGAAAAGTACATGCCGGTTATTTCTCCTTACAGGTAGTCCTCGCTTAATGACCACAATTAGGCCTGGAATTTGGGTTGTAAGTTATTGCGGTCATTAAACAAATCACTGCATGACCTGTCTTGATTTTACAGCTCTTTTTACAATAACCCTTAAGCATGTTTTTTTTTTCAAATGGTCATGAGTCATTCACCTAGTCTCAGAACTGTTCCAAATACATCCAACCACAAACAGGCCAAGATTAGTCCACAAAGCAATGGCCAATTATCCATAAAACAATGGAAAGTTGCTCCAACAAATAACACCATCAAACAAACTTAAATTCACCAGGCCAAACTGAAATACACCCACAGGAGCTCACTTGGCAAGAGACGTTCAGAGTCTCCAAGGCATAAAGTCAAGCAGGAAGTACAATGAACAAATACACAGCCAGAACCCAACATGTTGTTCCCAGCAATTCCTTCCTCTGCCTGCCGTGATAAATACCTTTCCGGTGTAGCCCATTAAGATGGCCAGGGCCTTCTCCTGAGTTATCTGGCAGATCTCCATTGCTCTTATCTTTTCTCCGCCCTGTGTGCTCTTGGATCCACCATGGAAGGCAGGTCCTCCTCCTCCACTCCCGCAAGCTGTCCCCAGCTGAAGCCTCCTGTAAATCTCTTTCAGCTAGCTGTTCGGAGTCATTAATTAACCCAGTTCCTGATGTGCCAGGAAGGAGCTCATCCTCCCTCGAGCTACCTCCAAGGAAGAATCTGAGGAGTCATCCAAGGGAGACATCACACACATTCAGACTATCTTTGGCCTGATTATAATACGTTAGGTGGGCCATATTTTAAAAACTAGTGTCTCCCTTGTAGTCAGTGCAGCTCTTCCTGACTTCATAGAAACATTCATGTATATTAAATAAGTGATTTCCTTTTTCCAAAATGGTTTTGGACTTCAACAGCCTTTGTTTTCTTTAGATGTCTTCCCCTGCTCCACTCTGCTTAGCATTTGATCCCAACTAAATTCACCAGATGCCTTCATCTGCAGAAGCTGCAAGAATATTCCATCTCTTAACAATATGAAATGTCTGAGCTTTAGAGGAATAATCTTACGGCATCTGAAATATGAATGTTATATGTGTTATATGTGCTCTGTCCTCCACATTGACAAAAAAAATCAGAACACCAAATACAAGTTGGGCAGAAACGATTTTGTAGATGACCCTCACTTTGTCAAGGACCTAAGAGTACTCATCTCAAACTATCTAAACCCCAGAGGTCACTGTAACAGCATTGCCAAAAAGGCATTAAGAATTGTTAACCTAATCTTGCGAAGCTTCTTCTCTGGTAACATTGTACTGCTAACTAGAGCATACAAAACCTTTGCCAGACCAATTCTTGAATACAGCTCATCCGCCTGGAATCCACACTGTATATCAGACATTAACACAATTGAGCAGGTCCAGAGGTATTTCACGAGAAGAGTACTCCACTCCTCTACTCACAACAGAATCCCTTATGCCACCAGACTTGAAATTCTGGGCTTGGACAATCTGGAACTGCGCTGCCTGTGGTCCGATCTAAGCATAGTACACAAAATTATCTGCTACAACATCCTACTTGTCAACAACTTCTTCAGCTTCAACCATAATAATACACGGGCAAACAATCGATACAAACTCAAGGTAAACCGCTCCAAACTCGATTGCAGAAAATACAATTTCAGCAACAGAGTGGTCAATGCCTAGAATGCTCTACCCGACTCTGTTGTTACAGCCTCAAACCCTCACAGCTTCAACCTCAAACTGTCTACCGTGGACCTCACCCCATTCCTACGAGGTCCGTAAAGGGGGCGTGCATAAGCGCACCAGTGTGCCTATCATCCCGGTCCTACTGTCCCCATTTATCTGTACTTACTTCCTTTGTTTATGTTTTTGTTTACACCTATACCTGCTATCTTGTACATGTTTGACAAATAAATAAATAAATAAATATGTACAAACGTGAAGTTATATGTTTGCTCTCTCAAATAGTAAAACCCCCAACATCATCATTTTTTATGTTAGCCATTTTCAAGACACTGAGGCAAACGGCTTCTCTGCCACAGATTCATTGAGTGAGCAACAGCAAAATCAGCTGCTTTACTTGAATATGTTTCTTCACTCCCGTAACAGACCTTCACTTACAAGTAAAGGTAAGTTCCTTTTCCGGCTCCTTCTGCCAGCATCAGTTGGGGGTATTTCAAGCATTTTGCTCCAGCGATGTCAAGAAATGGTCGTCGTAGAATATTATCTTGTCACAACCATTTATGGAGTCTGTTATAAAAACGGTAGGTGGAAGAATCTAGGTCAAAATAGTTTATTATTCACCAAGAGAGCAAAACGTATGTGATTTCTTTAAGATGAAGTAGGAAAACTGCCTTAAAAGGGAAGAAGCAAGAAGGAATCAGTGTCCCTGGGTGGCAAGTCTTGTTTTACAATGATAATGCTGAAAGGAGGGGAAAAATGTATTTACAAACAGCTGTATCTCCTTGTCAAATGCAAAAGCTCAGCTGGTAGCATAAGTGGTTTAATACGAGAGAAGGAGATGAAGAGAGAGGAAAGAATATCAAAGGGAGAGGATTAAGTAAATAAGAAATCTCTCCTAAAGATGTGCTCTATTGCAATATGGCAAAATGCGGAGTAAAACATGTATTTGTAATAAACAGATTGGATTTACCACTGTGATGAATGTATTATGGTTTTATAATTTGAAGCCACGCTGATCTGGGAATCCCCCCCCTACTTCTCCTGCATGATTGAAAATATTAGCGTCTTCATGATTGTCAAATCATGATCTGAGCAACATGTGCAAATGCAAGACTGCAATTGTGCACTTGAACTGAATGTGATCTACAAGGCAAGATGTATGGGAGTAGATAGGAAAAAGAAGAGTGATTTAGGGCAGGGAGACAAAGATTAACACAACAGATGCCCAGCAAGCAGAAAACAATAGTCTAAGAATATAAGCCTGTGAAATGAATTAAGAAATTTAGATCTTGCTGTGACACACAGCCAATCTAGGGAGCAGAGACAATGGCAGACTCTCACGTCCTACTTAACCACTGCACAAAGACTTCCTGCTACCAATTTTTGAGCAAAAGGTCCTCATGAGGACATCTCTATCTCATTATAGCCCATTTGGAAGCACTCTGAAGTTGTCCCAAAGGGGCTTTTTTTCAGGAGGCAACTGGTAGTAAAAAATTTTTGAAATCCACCACTGGACTGCATGAGTCACTTAACAACTGTGGCAAAAAAAAAAGGTCATAAACAGGGCACAGCTCACTTAACAACTGTCTTGTTTAGCGATGGAAATTTTGGGCTCAATTGGGATCATAAGTAGAGGACTACCTGTATTCAAACCGCTGAGCAATTTTCAGCTCCAAACACTCTCTTTCTCCTTCTTCTATTACTTTTCCTTTGTTTCTAATGCATGTTCATACATAAGGCGATTGTTTATCATCATAGCAGAAAAAGAACGTGCAATTACTCTGTTATCATTTCTAATGCTGCGGTTCAGCCTCTCCACAGGTACTCCCAAGCATATCAGAACCTTGTAAAGGAAACAGGAGAAAGTAGGAGATAAAGGACTAGGGTTGACACGATGGCAGTGTTCCGATATCTCAGGGGCTGCCACAAAGAAGAGGGAATCGAGCTATTCTCCAAAGCACATGACAAGAAGCAATGGGTGGAAACTAATCAAGGAGAGAAGCAACCTAGAACTAAGAAGAAATTTCCTGATAGTTAGAACAATTAATCAGTGGAACGACTTGCCTCCAGAAGTTGTGAATGCTCCAACACTGGAGACATTCATTTGTCTGACATGGTATAGGGTTTCCTGCCTGAGCAGGGGGTTGGACTACAAGATCTCCAAAGTCCCTTCCAACTCTTCTCTTCTCTTCTCTTCTCTTCTCTTCTCTTCTCTTCTCTTCTCTTCTCTTCTCTTCTCTTCTCTTCTCTTCTCTTCTCTTCTCTTCTCTTCTCTTCTCTTCTCCTCTCCTCCCCTCCCCTCCCCTCCCCTCTCCTCTCCTCTCCTCTCCTCCTCTACCCTACCCTACCCTACCCTACCCTACTCTACCCTACTCTACTCTATTTTCTATTCTACTCTACTCTACTCTACTCTACTCTACTCCACTCCACTCCACTCCACTCCACTCCGTTCCGTTCCATTCCGTTCCGTTCCGTTCCGTTCCATTCCATTCCATTCCATTCCATTCCATTCCATTCCATTCCATTCTATTCTATTCTATTCTATTCTATTCTATTCTATTCTATTCTATTCTATTCTATTCTATTCTATTCTATTGAAAGTCAGAGCAAAACCTCTCCTGTGTCAATCTGGGGACTGGGAGAGGGAGGGGAAGGCCCTTATGAACCAGAGCAAAGTCATAGAACAAACAGGAATCAGAATAGGAGAAATCAGTTCAGATTTAATTGATGCTTTCCAAAAAGCAGGAGCAACAGTGACCACAGTAAGAGGGGGAAAAAAAGAAGAAATGAAAAGAGCTTAGAAGAGAAGAAGACTTTTGCTGCAGGCAAGGTGGGTAAAGCAGCTTGTCCTTCTGGCTTCTCTTCTCTGATATTATAGATAACGATTTCCTGGATGGTGGGACTGCTCTAAAGTATAGTGCTCTGAATTCTCGTGCCAGCAAAAGACAAGGCATGTAATTATGCAACTCGGAACAAGTTGACATAATTCCAGCTGATGGCAAAGCTAAATAGCTGCAATTTGCCCTTTGACAAGTCCCTTTCTTCTGACTTATTTATCTATTACCCAGTTTTATATAGTGTCCATTTCCATGGGATACAGGGTGGATATATGGGCAGTTGATTGGATGGTTTGTCATTAATTGTAGTTATAGTAAATAATCATGACACCGTGTATTGCCGGTTTGTTCGTTCAGTTAGCAGTACTGGCTACAGTTTGATTTCTGAGTGATAGCATTCAGCCTAAAAGCTTCAAGGGGGCAAATTATACAGCTGCTTACAGCAAAATCACGGGAATCACCCAATCACTGCCCACAGCAAAGACGCAAGCTCATTACGAACAGCAATCTTAACTGTTAACCATGGAATTGCATTGCTTCTATCCCCTGAGTGAAGCAAAATGCTGGATTTTTTTTTTCCAGAGGCAACAGCTTGGATGTTAGGTAACAGAAAAGATATCACACTGAAACAGCCTAGAAACTATGGAAACCAAAGGGAGAACAACACAAATGGGTTGGAGGGAGACACATTAACACAGTATTGTCTTTAAATTAATGCAATCTGTAGCCTCAACTACAGAAAGAAGGTAATTTTTTCCATGCTTTTGAAGTAAATGTCCACAAACAAGGAAAAGAACTTTGATGATGGGAAAATATACTAATATCACTAATATGACAGTGAGATTGGGAGATTATTTCTCAAATTTGTAGATGATACAAAATTAGGAGGTCTGGTTGTCAGAATGACAATTCAGTAATCTGGACAGGTTGACACATCGCCTGAGAGGAATAATATACCATATTTTTTGGAGTATAAGACGCACCGGAGTATAAGATGCACCTTAGTTTTTGGGGAGGAAAATAAGAAAAAAACTGATTGGTGGGTAGATCTGCCTCCCGGAATACCCCCAATCAGCTGTTTCCAGAGGTGAATTTTAGCAACAGGTTCGTTAGTTGTGAGCTCCGTGCCTTGCTTTATTTTATGCCTCTGAAACTTCTGAAACTCCATTTCAGGAAAAACTTTTTTTTCTGCCTCTGAAAGCCTCCGAAACAGAGCTTCAGGGAAAAAAAGGCATATTTTCTGAAGCTTGTTTCAGAGGCTTTTATTCTGTACCTGCTTCTCACAGAGAGAAATGTAATAGACTGCACATTTTGGGAGTAAAATATAGAGTAGGTAAAAAATGGCCAAATGTATGACTACAAGGATTTGGGTGTGGTCATCGCTCAAGTGAAGATGAATTAGCAGTGTGAGATGAAGAAACTAAGAACTAATGCAGGTAGTTAAGGCATCAAAAATACATTAAGTCTTTATTCAACTCTAACCTGGTGAGACCATAACCCAAGTACTGTATACAATCTTGGGAAATCACTTCCGGGAGGAAAGATTCAGAGAAAAGTTATGAATATAATACAATGTTTAAGACAATGCGTATGACGATGATTGAAGGAACATGGATGTTCAGACTGGAGAAAATAACCCTTAGGGAAACATGAGATCAATGTTTGTCCTGGATTTCCTTGGGTTTTTTCCTTGAAAACATTTCACTTCTCATCAGTTCATGAACTGAAGAAGTTTCTTGGATAAGAAGCAAAATGTTTTCAAGGGGAAAAAAACCCAAGAATGTGCAGTTGCCTTTTGAACAGCACCATTGGGACAACTGTTCTGACCCGGCCTTCGCAGAAGCAAGAAACAGACTCCCTGCAAAGAAAAAACCCTCTTAATTTACACATTGAGAATTAACTGCATTCACCAACAGAAAATCCAGTCAAGAGTTCTGCAAGAAGTTAACTGAAAAAATAATCCTTATCAGCTCGTTATGATGAATGCAAGGCTGTGAGCTCCCAGCCGGGAGGTTGCACATTTCAAACAGAGAAATAGAGAAACCTCAGTTCTGGCAAGGAAGTCTTTGTCTCACGAAACACACAAGGAGCAAACTTTCCAGAAATGCAAACACTTGTGACAACCAAACCATTCGCCTTTCCTCCTATTTATTCCCCAGCCAGTGAGGGGCCAGTCAGCATCCATGTTTGTTTTGCTTTCCGAGCCAACTCATTGTCCTCCGTTATTCACCTCTCCTATCTGCTCTGTGCATACGCGCATCTGGAACAGGCCCCAGCTGTTCCTCCTGACTCCAAAGGCAGTTGCCTCTCTGGCTGGGAAATACCAGATGGCCCTGGCTCTATCTCAGTGTCCAACCCTAAGCATCCTTCAGAGCCTTCCCCTGGCTCCAGAACTGGCCTAAGTTATTCCCCAACCTCCTCATCATCCGACTCTGCCGCCAGCTCTGCTGGCAGCTGGCGGGCCACAACAACAATCGTGACCTGGATGATTGAGAATTTCCACAGACATATCTATGTTTGTTAATTTACTTTATTGTCATCCATCTCCAGGGGACTCTGGGCGGCATACAGAACTAGAACAAAAACAATTAAAAACAGAAACTTAAAATCAGACAGACAATCCTGATTAAAACAATCTGATAAACAATACAATCAACAAAAGAAGGGCTTTAAACAAATCAACATCAACTCTAGGCCTGAAACCAAAACTAGATTTCCAAAGCATTTTGGAACCCTAGGACAGGAGTATCAAACTGGTGGCCCACGGGCCAGATGCATCACACGCAGGCCATGCCCATCCCAGCTCCGCAAAGGGGAAAAACGTAGCGATATGTCACATCAGCTTCTTCAGAGAGAGCTGAAGAAGCTTCTTGGATGAGAAGTGAAACATCTTCAAAGAAAAACCAGAAAGTCCAGTTGCCTCTTGAAAAAGCACCTTTGGGACAACCATGACCTGGATGACCGAGAATCTCCATAGACAGAGTAGCCATGCTTCCTGGAACCTACAAGATGACAGTGTTTAATGGAGAGGACCTTGAAGTACAACCCATCTGCCAGAACATACTGAGCAAGCAGAAATGATTGGAGACCCTTCCTCTCTCAGATATCCAAGCCCAAGATTGAACTACATAAGAGGATGCCACAGGAAAGATTGTCAATAATTATTTTCCTTTGCACAGAAACTACAATGAGAAATAAGTTGCTGCTACCTAGACTTCACTTAAATACAAGGAGCAACGGTGAGATCTGTCCAACAGTGGCACTTTCTACCTGTGAGGGTTGTCGGTTCTCCATCTCTGGAGGTGTTTTAAGAGAAGGCTGGGTAGTCACCTCTTAAGGATAAGTTAACTTATCTATTTGCAACCTCGGCCCCTACATTTTTAAATTTCCAAAATGTTTAGATCAGTAGTGAAATTCACATTTTTTAACTATAGGTTCTGTGGGCGTGGCTTGGTGGGCATGGTGTGGCTTGGCGGGCATAGCAGCAGAAGGATACTGTAAAATCTCCATTCCCACCCCACTCCAGGGGGAAGGATATTGCAAAATCTCCATTCCCACCCCACTCCAGGGGAAGGATACTGCAAAATCCCCATTCCCTCCCCACTCTGGGGCCAGCCAAAGGTGGCATTTGCCGGTTCTCCGAACTACTCAAAATTTCCGCTACCCGTTCTCCAGAACCTGCTGAATTTCACCCCTAGTTTAGATTTATCTAAAGGTAGGTGTGGAGTTGCAAAGTTTTCCGAGACATGCAAGGTGAGGAAGAAGGTAAAAGTAAAAGCAATTTCCTCTGAGCTAAGTCTTCTTTTTGGATTTCAGTTTGATCATTCACGGTAATGGAAAGGAATTAGCAACAGTGTGTGTGTGTGTGGGGGGGAACCCTTAGGGGAGATTTACTAATAATAGCCCTATATCTTGTGCCTTCCTGACACTGACTATCTATCAGTATTCAGTGTATACCTAGGCGGGGGCAAAGGGAAAGGCAATCAGCCATGCATTTACTGACAAGGCCACAAGAAATGTCTGAGTAAAAGCAGGCATCTGAGCCTCTCTCTCTCTCTCTCTCTCTCTCTCTCTCTCTCTCTCTCTCTCTCTCTCTCTCTCTCTCTGTGTGTGTGTGTGTGTGTGTGTGTTACACTCTCTCTCTCACACACACAGATGCAATCCAGGAAGCTCAGTGTGGTTTGCCTAATTGCTGCAATTTGGTAGAATAACTGCAAAGGAGCTGCATCCCGATCTTTTATTACCTCTGGTCCAGTCAATTTCATATTATTGTATATAGAGTATTAAAGAGCATTTAGCTGCATTTTTGTCCCACATCAGCAGTGAGCTAATGTAGGAAATAAGGCTCAGGGTAAATGTTTGGATTCACTTTATGAATCCATTTCAGTGGTGAAATGCAAAAATTTTTTGCTACCAGTTCAGTGAGTGTAGCTTGGTGGACGTGGCTTGGCGGGGGTGTGTGTGTCATGTGACTGGGTTGGTGTGGCCAGCTCTTTTTTTTTTTTAACTTTTTAAAGCATTTTTTACTACCTATTCGCCCAACCAGTAGTAAAAAAATGCTTTAAAAAAGTTTTTTAAAAAAGGTTTTGACAATTACAGCTGTGCCGCACACAGCTTAAAACTTAAAATTGTCGGAACCTTTTTTTTTTTTTTTACTTTTTTACTTTTTTAAAGCATTTTCTTCTGGTACTAAAAAAATGCTTTAAAAAAGTAAAAAAAAAGGTTCCAACGATTGCACAGCACAGCTGTGATCATTGGAAACTTTTTTTTAAACTTTTTAAAGCATTTTTTTAAAAAATTGATTTATATGCCGCCCTTCTCCGGAGACTCAGGGCGGCTTACAATGCATTAAGCAATAGCCTTCATACTTTTGTATATTTATACAAAGTCAGCTTATTGCCCCCACAAACTGGGTCCTCAATAAAAAAAAAGTAATTTTTTTACTACTGGTTCACCTGAACCAGTAGTTTTTATCACTACCAGTTTGCTTGAACCGAAGCGAACTGGTAGCATTTCACCCCTGCTTTATGGGCTCATCCAGCTGAATGGTTTGGATAGGCCTTTTTATCGTGACAAATTACCTTCAGGCTTTTAACCTGTTGCAAGTACCCTGTTTCCCCGAAAATAAGTCCTCCCCTGATAATAAGCCCAGTCGGACTTTTGAGCACATGCGCTAAAATAAGCCTCCCCCCAAAAATAAGCGCTTCCCAAAAATATTTAAGCGCACAGCTGGAAATCAGGTAAGACAGCAAGAATAGCCCCATCTTGCTCCAAAATAATAATACCTCCCCGAAAATAAGGCCAAGCTCTTATTTCGGGGTTCAAAAAAATATAACACAGGGTCTTATTTTCGGGGAAACATGGTAGTAAGCAAAAGAAATGATTCATCATGGACCCTGTTTGATTTGCCAGTTCTTATTCAGAAACTTGTCTCTTTGGGAGCTATATAGGAAGTCCTCGACTTAGAACAGTTCATTTAGTGACCATTCGAAGTAACAAGGGCACTGAACAAAGTGACATGACCATTTTTCACACTTACAACCATTGCAGCATCCCCGTGGATCACGTGATCATGGACACGTGGCAACTGACTCATACTTATGAGGCAGTGGTGAAATGTAAAATTTGTTACTACCGGTTCTGTGGGTGTGGCTTGGTGGGGAGGTAATATGACTGAGTGGGCGTGGCCAACCTTTTTTTTTTTTTTTACTTTTAAAAGCATTTTTTCTACAACCTCTTCGGCTGAAGAGGTTGTAAAAAAAATGCTTTTAAAGCCTCTGACGATCCCAGCTGACTTGCCTGATCGGCAGAGACTTTTTTTCCTTTTAAAACATGTTTTTTATAACCTCTTTGGCCGAAGAGGTTGTAGAAAAAATGCTTTTAAAAGCATTTTTTCAGCTGAAGAGGTTGTAGAAAAAATGCTTTTAAAAATTAAAAAAAAAGCCACTGATGATTGCGCGGCTCAGCTGGACAATGGGGGGGGGGCAAGGATTTTTGCTACTGGTTCTCTGAATCACCTGCCTCCATCGCTACCGGATCAGGCGATCCAGTCTGAACCGGGAGCATTTCACCCCTGTTATGAGGGCTGCAATGTCCCCAGGGTCATGTGATTCACATAACAACTGTGGCAAGAAAGGTCATAAAATGGGGCAAAATTCACTTAACGCTTGTTTTACTTAGCAACAGAAATGATGGGCTCAATTGTGGTCATAAGTTGAGGGCTACCTGTACATGATTGAGCCTAGTTACCGTATTTCCCCCAAAATAAGACTGGGTCTTATATTAATTTTTGCTCCAAAAGACACATTAGGGCTTATTTTCTGGTTAGGTCTTATTTAGGGGGAAATACGGTACTAAATGCACCTATCTGGCTGACAATCTTAACTGGGGCTTATTTTGGGGGTAGGGCTTATATTACGAGCATCCTGAAAAATCATGCTAGGACTTATTTTCCGGTTGGGTCTTATTTGGGGGGAAACAGGGTAGTATATAGACAGGAGACCCTCAGGAATTAATAGAGTTGTTAGGTGGACTAGGAGTTCAAAATTCTGCTAAAAGAAATCTATAGCAAATCACTTTTGTGTTGTTGCCATACATGGCTGTATCCATGATGTTCCAAGCATTCTTCTTATTTTACTCAAAAAAACAGTAATAGTTGTGATCTATGGAGATTCTCAGTCATCCAAGTCACGGTTGTCCCAAAGGTGTTTTTTCAAAAGGCAATTGGACTTTTTTTCTTTTTCCTTCAAGACGTTTCACTTCTCATCCAAGAAGCTTCTTCAGTTCTGACCGCCCCACCATCATGTGGTTGTGACTTACAACATTTTTTTGCTGGCTTCCAGTTTCTAATAAAAAAAAACCCAACCCAGGGGTGAAATCTAAAATTTGTTACTACCGGTTCTGTGCGCGTGGCTTGGTGGAGGTAATGTGACTGGGTGGGCATGGCCAACTTTTTTTTTTTTACTTTTAAAAGCATTTTTTCTACAACCTTAAGAGGTTGCAGAAAAAAATGCTTTTAAAAGCCTCTGATGATCAGGCAAGTCAGCTGGGATCGCCAGAGGCTTTTAAAGGCATTTTTTTTTCTTACAATCTCTTCGGCCGAAGGGGTTGCAGAAAAAAATGCTTTGAAAAGCCTCTGATGATTCCAGCTGAGCCACATGATCATCAGAGGCTTTTTTTTTTTACTTTTAAATGCATTTTTTCTACAACCTTAAGAGGTTGCAGAAAAAAATGCTTTTAGAAGCCTCTGATGATCAGGCAAGTCAGCTGGGATCGCCAGAGGCATTTTTTTTTCTTACAATCTCTTCGGCCGAAGGGGTTACAGAAAAAAATGCTTTGAAAAGCCTCTGACGATTCCAGCTGAGCCGCACGATCATCAGAGGCTTTTTTTTTAAACTTTTAAAAGCATTTTTTCGGCCGAAGAGGTTGTAGAAAAAATGCTTTTAAAAGTAAAAAAAAAAAAAAACAGCCTCTGATGATTGCGTGGCTCAGCTGGGCATGGGGGTAGGTGCAGGGATTTTTGCTACCGGTTCTCCGAACCACCCGCCACATGGGTGCTTCAATTTATGACCGTAACAAACTATGACCAGGAAACTAGCCCTAATTGCAGTCACAAGTTGAGGACTACCTGCACAACAAAAGGTTCCATAAACAACCAATCCTGAAACAGAAGTTTCTGGTTTTACCAAAGTGTCTACCACTGGACACGATGGAATGTCAAGAAAATGAAGAAAAACTTGTCAAAGAGGAAATGATGAAAAGGCCCTGGTTAAATTAAATGATTACATGCTATGCTATTCAGTATATGAAAGGATGGAATAGCAGATATTCAAAGGTCATTGCTTAATAAGATCCTGCCTATTAAAATTAGTGACTATCCTATCTCCATCAATGGTCTATAAGTGCACGCATCTGCATCAGCAAATTTATGCAAATTACAAGTGATGCTAAATGCACGAGTACATTTGGTTTTACACAACATAGCTCTAGTAATGGATGATTGAAATGCTTGAAGTGGACACATGAAGGAATCTGGAATTATAGAAACATTTGGACTGGGTAAACACAGTAATCCAAGATAAAGGTAAATAGAGCTTTCGAAATTGAATTCTTCATTTATTATCAGAATCTGCTTCAAGCAATATTTTTTATTTATTTGATTTATAGAGCCACCCACCTCATGGAAATAACTAAGTGGGATACAAATATTAAAATCACCATAGTATTGTATAGTGCATGATGTCCCAGTTGAAATAATAATGCCCCCAAACGGAAAGCTACATTACTAACACACCTCATTTAAGCTCTCAGCCCAAATGCCTGGGGAAATAGCCTGATTTTCAGAGCATTACAAAAGACTAACAGTGAAGGAGCCAGCGAGATCCCTGGGAAGATGCTGTCCTACCAAACAATCACAGCCACCGAGTATATGCTACTTTGGAGTCCAACAAAGCATTGTTTGATGGAAGGGACCCAGAGCCAGTGGTGAAATCCAAATTTTTTTACTACCGGTTCTGTGGGCGTGGCTTGGTGGGGCGTGGCTTAGTGGGCATGGCAGGGGAAGGATACTGCAAAATCCTCATTCCCTCCCCACTCCTGGGAGAAGGGTGTTGCAAAATCCTCATTCCCTCCCCAACCCTGGGGGAAGGATACTGCAAAATCCCCATTCCCTCCCCACTCCTGGGGGAAGGGTATTGCAAAATCTCCATTCCCACCCCACTCTGGGGCCAGCCAGAGGTGGTATTTGCCGGTTCTCCGAACTGCTCAAAATTTCTGCTACCGGTTCTCCAGAACCTGTCAGAACCTGCTGAATTTCACCCCTGCCCAGAGCATGCCCTCCATAGTACAGCTAGTCTTTGACTTACGACCAATGGGGAAGCCAGATTCACTAAACAACTGTGTTACTGACTTAACAAGTGCGGTTGGAAGAAAGGTCTTAAAATGGGGGTGAAACTCACTTAACAACTGACTCATTTAGCAGCAGAAATTTTGGGCTCAGGTCTGGTCGTAAATTGAGGACTACCTGTATAATCTGGTCCTTTGCCATGTAAGGCTTTATAGATGGTAACCAACATCTTAAATCAAACCCTGTAGACCAGGGGTGCTTAGATTTGCCCGTGGGGTCACCCTGGAAACAGTGAAGGATCAGCACCCAGTGCCTCTCTCAGCGAAAATGGAGCTTCATTTTCAGAGGGTTGCAGGAGGTTGTCCCAGCAAAAAATAAAGACTGGGAGCCTGTTTTCGCTGGTAGAGCACTTGGGCCACCACAGGAGTCCTTGACACAAGTGATGTCAAGCTGGCTACGCCTCCCTGGTCACGCCTCCCCCCAAGGTCAAACGCAACCCTGATGTGGCCCTCAGTGAAAGCAAGTTTGACACCCCTGCTTAGATCTAGCTGGCTTACTGGGAATCAACACAGCTTGCAGATGAGCAGTAATGAGACCATATCAAGAGATACCAAAAACTCCCTGTGGCACTTCATTCTGGATCAGCTACAGCTTCCAAATGCTCTTCAGTAGACAGCATGTTATAATAACCCAAATGCGAGATTTATTCAAGTCTCTGACCACAGAACTAACTGGATGACTTTGGACCAGTGATTACCTCTTAGTTCAATTACTTTACAAGGTTATTGTTCTGGGGATAAAATAATTATTATATAATTATACACTGCTTTGAGCTTCCAGAACACATTAGTTTATAAATACAAATCAGAGTTAAGATGAAAATTATGACGGGTGATGCTAGGATGTAAAACTGAGGATATAAAAGAGACATGAACGTTAGTTTGGTGTAATGGTTAAGGCATCAGGCTAGGAACTGGGAGACTGTGAGTTCTAGTCCTACCTTAAGCACAACTTTCTCTCAGCCCTATGATAGATGCAATGGCAAATCACTTCTGAAAAATCTTGTCAAGAAAATTGCATGTTTTCTTGGACAGTGTCCAAGAATCAAACATGATTGAGTGGAAGAAAGAAAAAAGAAGACGGGGCCTTGACCGCCCACCCCACCTCCTTCCGGGACTCGGTTTCAGGGCTGGAGAGAGAGGCACCCCCTCAACAACCAGGGACATGAGCAATTATTAGGAAACCGTTGAAGAATGATCACTAAATATGTTAAGGGCTGCCCGATTTGTGCAGCCTCCAAGCCACGGCCAGGCAAACCACTTGGCCTCTTACTGTTCTGCCCCAGCTATGGACCTCAAAGAACGCAGCACACACAAAGTCTGTACAAACCTTAGTTTACTAAATTAAATCATTTTTTTTTCAAACAAAGGCTGTTAATTAACTTTCTTAACAGCCTACAAGAATCCAAAGAATAAATAATCTTAATCTTACTATGGTTGGCAGAAAGCCCAGAAGCAATTAGCAGAAAACTAAGATCAAGGCACGAAGGAGAGTGAACAAAGTTGTTCCCTGCAAATTGCTTCAGTTGGTGTTCCTCCTTAAATAGGCTAAGGGAGTGGCCAATTAGCCCCAAGCCTTACTCTCGAGGAGACCTCCTCCTGAGGAGCCACTCCTGCCTTTTGGCAGCTCTGCGCGCCTGTGCATCGAGAAGAGGCTCCTCCTCTTCGTCCTCTTCATTAAGGGAGCTTCTGGAGGTTCTGAAGGCCCTGGCTGAATCCCTGCCTCTGGCACCACATCTTCTCCAGCCTCATCAATCTGCTGAGCCTGGTGGCTCAGCAGACTGATAGCATTGTAATTAACACCAGCTGTCTGCAATTACTGTAAGTTCGAATCTCACCAGGCTCAAGGTTGACTCAGCCTTCCATCCTTTCTAAGGTAGGTAAATTGAGGACCCAGTTTGTGGGGGCAATAAAGCTGACTTTGTATAAATATACAAAAGTATGAAGGTTATTGCTTAACGCATTGTAAGCCGCCCTGAGTCTCCGGAGAAAGGCAGCATATAAATCATTTTTAAAAAAAAAAAATTGTCCGACTCGAGTGCCAGCTGCACAGGCTGCTGGCGCAGAACCACACCAGCCTCCTCGCTGTCCGAATCAGCCACCAGTCGCACAGGCCGCGTACGGGCCACAACACTTACAGACAGTAGAACCAACCAACAGGCAAACAAGAGAAGGGCTGAACAGCCACTATTCAAGGTAGGGGACCGGGATGTGTGTGTGATAGGTAACAATGACAAATAATAATGTCTTCCTCTCTATGTCTCGCAGGAAGACGCCTGGTAGGGGGGCGCCTGTTGAGTGTCAAAGCACCCCTCGACACCATACGGATGGGGGGGAGGCAGGAGGCAGTCGGACGAGAGGCAGCCAGAAGATATGCCGGACAGTAAGAGGGCAAGTACAATTAGAATTCTGAAAAATTGGAACAGGTTCTGAGTCCAGGAAATCAGTGTAGGATTTGAAGAAAAATTAATGAGTGAACAATTTTGTTCTGTACAGAGGTGAAGAGACCAAGGTGAGAGCCAGAAGAGGAAACAATTGCAAGTCAACATGAACAATAAGAAGATAATTCTTAGACATTTTTGTTGACTAGTTGGGAAGAAGACCCAATGGGAAAGAGATCCGTTAAACAGAAACAACCCATCCTGACAATGGATGAGCTACGCAGAACAAAGAGAAAACGGAGTGATAAATAAAAGGCAAGAATTTTGGTTTTTCCCGACTGAGCGGGATCCTTGTCAGAAGATCATAAGAAGAATATACAAGGATTGGAGAGGAGGAAGATAATTTGACCTTCGATGTAGAGTTTAATGCTGTAAAGAGAATGCAGTCTAAACTGTCTTAGAGGCAATTTGGAAAGTAGAACTGGAAGGATGGGAAAAGACCTTGGAGTCAGTAAGAGAGCTGGGTACATTTTCGTAGGACTTGATAGGTCAGCCAGATCCAATCAGGGAAAAAGAAAGCAATGCATGTTACTTTGCATATATCTATGCATCGGATGAATTTGACAAACTATTCACCTGTAAGGAATTGCTACTTGCCTTGGGCAAGAGGCTAATTTCAAAACTGGGTTGTATCACTAACAGTTCTTCTCCAAGGTCAGGATGAACCATACAGAAGGAGAGGGAAAATCCATGACACAGAACACTATAAGTCAAATATGAATGTATATATACATATATAAAGGTAAAGGTTCCCCTCGCACATATGTGCTAGTCATTCCTGACTCTAGGGGGCAGTGCTCATCTCCATTTCAAAGTCCGAAGACGTCTCCGTGGTCATGTGGCCGGCATGACTAATGCCAAAGGTGCACGGAACGCTGTTACCTTCCCACCAAAGGTGGTCCCTGTTTTTCTACTTGCATTTTTTACGTGCTTTTGAACTGCTAGGTTGGCAGAAGGTGGGACAAGAAATGGGAGATCAATCTGTTACCCGGCACTAGGGATTCGAACCGTTGAACTGCTGACCTTTCAATCGACAAGCTCAGTGACTTAGCCACTGAGCCACCGTGTCCCTATACACACACACACACACACACACACACACACACACACACACACACACAAACATATGGATGGAAGAATTACTTCAAGTAATAAACAGGTGGTTATTAAACGAGAAATCTGGGAGGATTCTAAGAATTATTATTATTATTTTTTTTGCTGTTCCTTTGTTTTCTCTCCTTTCTGCAGTCAGCAAGCCATCAGCTTCTGATCAAGGTAAACTGTAATATAAAAGAAGTCAATAACATGTAATTGGTTCTTTTGTAATATACCGTGGAGTAGCAGTGGTGCTTGACACTTAATGTCACTGAACACTGACTGCTATTCCTTTCCCGAAGATGGAGGCTTTCTGTTTGAAGGAAGCTGAATTAAGATACGAAATATAGGGGATGCTCTTTTTAATCCTTCCCTCTGCATACTTGCAAAGCGATGCTACATAAAATTAGAGGTGGGGGGGTGGGGAGAGGAAAGAGAAGAAAAGGAAGCATACACTCATTTAGCAAAATTGAAAAACACCTACCCAGACACCCATCCTTGGGGTGAAAAAAACCCAATTGATGGTCAGGGAAGCAATATATAATTTTTGAAGGGGACAATTACGCAGCTTAAAGCACATTAACTCTCAGCAACGATGGGAACTGTCTGAGCAATTAATCTTTTCCTACATCAAAGCAAGCCGTACTTATTGATAAACAAATCAGGATGCCACTGCAGATAGCTAGCTGCTTGGGCAAGTGTAGTAATCTAAGGGGCAGGCTTCAGAATTTCCTTTTCCTAGATAGAGGCAAGGAAGGGCTTTGAAAGCTATCGTCTCATTAGGGAGCTTTAGAAACAGGAGTTATTGCCGGATAATAGGAACGTAGATTTACTGTTGGCCCCACTTGTGCCATAATTTAAATTTCACACGATTTTTGACTTCTCTAGTATAAATAACAATAAAACAGCATCGTGCTGCTTGTTCACCATAGAGGATTTAATATGCATGGCTTCCTTTGTATTTTATTCTTTTAGTCTCTGGTCATTAATCAGCTGAAATAGATTAATCATGGTGCAATGCTATACATACTACCGTGTTTCCCCGAAAATAAGACCCTGTCTTATATTTTTTTGAACCCTGAAATAAGTGCTTGGCCTTATTGCCATGTGCTCAAAAGTCTGATTGGGTTTATTATCAGGGTATGTCTTATTTTGGGGGAAACAGGGTACTATGCAGAAGCCGATCACAGTGAGGATGTCAGGTTTCGGTTCTGTATGGATGTTTTTATGTATGGATGTATGGATATATGTATCAGTGGTGGGTGATCTTTAGAACCGGTAGTAAAGCAGCGGGAGGCTCTGGCTATCCACCCGGATGTCATAATTGACAATCTATGCATGCGCATGCGCACTCCTGTTGCGAACCAGTAGTAAAGGTATGTAGAATGCACCCCTGGTATGTATGTATATATGTATGTATGTATGTATGTATGTATCAGTGGTGGGTTCCTCCCGGTTTGGCCCGGTTCGGCTGAGCCAGTAGTGGTGATGATATGACATCACCGAACCGGTTCTCTTTGTTCGGGAGCTGGGCCCTCCCACCCGCCCCTGCGTTATTCCTACCTTTTATTTTTTATTTTTTATTTTTTAGCCCAGCTGATAGGTGTGGCAGAGTGGATTGCCGCACCTCAGCTGAGCAGATTCGTAACACGCAAGTTTGGCGCGCATGCGATCAAAGCGAGGATGTGTGCGGTGATCGCACGTGAAGCGCGTGCACGAAGAGGCGATCGCGCATGAAGCACGTGCACAAAGAGAACTGGTAGTAAAGCCAGTTAGAACCCAACACTGGTATGTATGTATGTATTATGTATGTATGTATGTATGTATGTATGTATGTATGTATGTATGTATTTATTAGATTTACATCCAGCTTTTCATTCAGGAGTGCACACAGTGGCATGCCCTGATTTCCCCACCCCTTTCTTTATAGTGAACTACAAACACCTACCACATAAGCTGAAAATGTTCCTTATATAAGTGTATAGATGTTGGTTACGTGGTGAGATAAGAACTTACATCGATTGTAGTAATTAACGTAAACTAAGTGTAACAATTAAATCTAATTTAAAAAAATCTGTTTAGTAGCAGTATGGAATTAATTCAGTCCTTCAGTTTCCTATTAGATCTAAATGAGATAGAAAGATGCTGCTTCAACTTCTCATTTTTTAAAAATACATAAATTCATTATAAATCATGGATGATCTAGGTGCCAGTGCATCTACAAACACTATATATACCTTTCACTTGGTAATATGTCCAGGGGCTTTTTGCCAATGTTATAGACCAGGGGTGTCAAACTCAATTTCATTGAGGGCCACATCAGGGCTGTGGTTGACCTCGGGGGGCTGGATGGGCGTAGCCAACTGGGTGGGCATGGCCATCTTGATGCCACTCCCCAAACTGTTGGCATATTTCTTCTTCGCATTGGGTAGACCAGGATGGCTCCGTGGGCCAGATCTGACAACATCGTGGGCCGCATCCAGCCCGTGGGCCTTGAGTTTGACACCCCTGTTGTAGAGTAAATCACTCCTATGATTTCTTGTAATATCAATGGTTATACATGTCTTTTACCCCTTAAAATATTCTTTTCAACAAGTTTGTAAGGTCCTTTACTCAAATAGAGGCCTGGAATCAGACTGAGTTGACCCCCTGCCTATAATACCAGGAATTTATCGTTGCAATAATCTGGATGATCCTAGATTATCTCAGTCCCAAATGATAGTTTGCTATTGACCGAGAAATCCTGTTTTGAAACAGTGAATAATGTAGTATTTTGTGTTATGTTGCATAAGATAATGTGGGCAACCAGTGGTGGGCTGCTGTTGGTTCGGACCGGTTCTGGCGAACCAGTAGTTCCGACCAATGCTGGTTCCACCCACCCACCCTGGCGCTATCATGTCCTATATAATCGCTGGTTTTTCAATGCTGCGCTCATGTGCGGAAGGTGCGTGCGAGCGAGTGAAGCAAGCCGGTTGTTAAAACCGGCACCAGCCCACCCCTGTGGGCAGCCATTTAATGTGATTCACCCAACCTCCCAACTCTCTGTTCTTCCTACCTATGACTGGGTAAAGGAACTCAAAGCATTGTTCTTATCATGATAAGAGATGTCACTTTGGAGTATGGATTCCGTGATGGGCACAGAATGATCTCGGGGACTGGATCTACAGTATGGTTCCAGAAAAATTGAGAGGGTGGCAAGATTGGCTGACTGTTGGCTAACAAACGAGGCTTGATTAGCTGTGCTCAGTTGTTGGCCAGGAACAGCAAGTGTTTGTTGGCTCCTTGGGAGTGTTATAACTGGCAAACAAATAAGTGAGCCTACTGCCACAATACCCTGGCATCCTTACAGTCCTAGAAATAGAAGATTCTATTGTAGGATCTGTTGTGGCGTCAGCAGAAAACCAATTCTCTGCTTAGCCAAATACTTTTTTTAAATATGTTGCTTTCTCTATGCTTAATGAACTTTGGAACTGTCAATTCTTGTAAGAACTTCTTATAAAAAGAAGCACGGGACTTTTGTTTCTTAAATAATACATCAAAGCTTAACTTTTCAAGCAGATTTTATTCCAGTGACATATTGAAGCACAAACTGGTACTTTAGTGTAGGGCGTTCTGTGAGCAGAGTCCATGAGATTAGGTACACAGAAATGGGATTGAGTAAATCACACTTCAGTTAATCAGGGATTATCTTACATCTTGAGCATAGCCACTCACAGAGAAGACCCTGAAGTAACAAGCCAATTGGTTTGCGCTAGCAAAACTTATTGCATTCTGAATTTTGACCAACCTTCCTCATGCTGCTGCTCACTAGATTCTCAGGAATTTGAGTTCAAGGTACTAAACATAGGAAGCTCCTACAGGTACTTCTCAATTTATGACCCAACACTTAGTGACCATTTTAAGTTACAATGGACCTTCCCAGAGTTACTTATTATCCATTTCCAAAGTTCTGAGGACCACCAACACCAACCTACAAACACATGTTCTATTAGATGTTCAGGGACTGGCCCAAATTTACAACTGTTTGTAGCATCCCAGGCTCCCGTGACCTTGTTTTACAATATTTTTTACTTTTGCTTTTCAGCAAAAATGGGCCATTGTGAACAATAGGTTTGGTTTACAACCTTCACTTAATGACTGCTGCAAAAAAAAAAGTTTGTAAAATCTTGTTGGTCATATAGGTGACCTGCTTTTATAACCCTCACAACTTACAACCCTAATAGGCAGGCTCCATTACAGTTGTAAGTTGAGGACTACTTGAAAATGTTTTAAAGTATGTAGAAACTGGTGTCTTTATGGATGGACTACGGTGGGAGAGAAAAAAGATGAAAGCAGCATTGTGGGACTGCGATGATGAAAGGCCCACCCTTTTTGTCTGTGCATTGTGATGATGTTCCATGGATATATGAAAAGAGGTAGAGTTTGTGGTGTTATTCTTTGACAATGTTTTCATCCTTCTGACCAAATCAATAAGTGTTCTCACCTAGGCTTCCTGAGACAGTAAAATGCACACGATTAGTTCCAAAAACCCTCTTTTTATTTCAATGGCAGTGAATTATGTTCATTCATTTTCCCCTCACAACCACACATTTGTGAGGTAAGCCGGGCTGAGGAACTGAGATTGGCCTACAGTCACTCACTGAGTTCTCTCAGTTTGGGGGAAGACTGGAGCCTTAATCTCCTCAGGGCCAGTCCAGTTATATCATCACTGCTATATCACCTTGGTTCCTATAAATCGGGGTGTCAAACTTGCATTGTAACAGCGGCATCGCATGACGTATTTTCCCCTTTGGTAAACTGGGCATGGGCATGGCCAGCGCGTAACGCATCTGATCCGTGGGCCATGAATTTGACAGTCCTGCTATAAATGGTATTCATAACCATAATCATAAGTTTATTTGTCAAGCATATATAAGATAAAAGGTAAAAGTATAAACATAATTTGAATACATGAAAAGAGTAAGTAAAAAGGAATATTAGGACAGGGATGGTAGGCATGCTGGTGCACTTATGCACACCCCTCACAGACCTCTTAGGAATGGGGTGAGGTCAACAGTAGACAGTTTAAGGTTAAAGTTTTGGGGGTTTGGGGAAGAAACCACAGAGTCAAGTAGTGCATTCCAGGCATTGACCACTCTGTTACTGAAGTCATATTTTCTGCAATCGAGTTTGGAATGGTTTACCTTAAGTTTGTATCTATTGTTTGCTCATGTATTGTTGTGGTTGAAGCTGAAGTAGTCATTGATAGGAAGGACATTGTGGCAGATAATTTTATGTACTATGCTTAGGTCAGACTGAAGTCGGTGTAGTTCTAAGTTGTCTATGCCCAAAATTTGGAGTCTGGTGGTATAAGGTATTTTATTGCAGTTAGAGGAATGGAGGACCCTTCTCGTAAAATATCTCTGGACTCTCTCGATTGTGTTTATTTCCGATATGCAGTGTGGGTTCCAGACAGATGAGCTATATTCAAGAATTGGTCTAGCAATGCTCTAGTTAGTAGTACAACATTACCAGAGAAGAAGCTACGCAAGATTAGGTTAACAACTCTTAATGCCTTTTTGGCAATGTTGTTACAGTGGGCTCAGGCACTTAGATCTCCTCTCTGTCCCCAGTGCTTGAAATTTCTTCATTTAAAAACAAGACTTTTACAACTTCTTTAAAAGCCAATTGTATATTAGGGCAATATGATGACAAAGAAACATACATATCTATCATGCCAGCAAGTGCACCAGCTGTCTTAATAGAGGAAGAAGATCTGCCAGGATCAGGTTGTTCTCCAAAAACGTATTGGTTCTTTCCACCACCAAAATGAAGATTTCCTCTTTCATTTCATTCCTTCATGTTATGAGCTTAGACATAAAAGGCAGCAAGGTGGGAACGACATAAAAAGTTGGGAGGCCCTGCCTGACCCAGGCTGTCAATTTTATCTGATCCGAACACCAAGTGTCAAGAAAGGCTCTTTGAAAAGAACATTGTGATTCCAAGATGTAAAGAATAACTCACCCCCAGGTCTTTATTTTGCATTTTCTACTTGTACCAAAGGATTTTTTTTTTCCTTTCCAGGCAAGCGGGTAAACAAAGGAAATTATTCTACTGAAATAGATCTTGCTGTTTGTCTCCTGCTATCACAGCAATTCTTGTAAAAATAGAGCAGAGCTGCTCAAAATGAAACAGGTTGCAGCAAAGGATATAAGCAACCTTTTGAAAATTCTATTAGGTCAGCTTCCTACAGAGTTGCCACAATAGGTGGCAACACCTAAGTGACCTTGGCTGATTTCAAATATACTGAGCAGAGCTGGAAGTGGTTAGTAACTGGATGGGAGACCACCAGAAAACAACAGGGCTGTCAGCCGAACTCGATGTTGGAAAAGCATCCTGGCAGAAGGAAATGGCAAATCATTTCTGCATTGTTGCTGTGCCCATGAAGTGCCGGATCTTCAGCTTTTCACTTGCAGGAGTGCTCCAATGTATTTTTGTTGCATTGTGTTAGAAGTGAGCAAGGAGGATGCAGTGGCGCAGTGGCTTAATGCTGCTGGAACTGCCAGATAGAAATGGTCTGCACTCCAGCAGTTTGAGCCAGCTCTGTGAGATTGGAAGAACTCCTGCTGCTTGATCCCTAGCTCATCCAGCAGTCTGAAAAGATGCAATTGTTGCAATATTTTCAGGATCAGACTCAATAAGATCAACGAGAGTTAAAGATTTAACTATATATTCTTTTATTTACATTAGGCATTCTATATTCACTGAATATTCACAGATAGAAGCAAGGGAAATGGTGTAGGTAGCTCCTTATATATACAATGGGTGGAGCTATATGTGGGAGTGGTGAATTATGAATATATTAAGAAGTGAAGAATAAGTTAACCCCTGATACCCTGTCTGTACACTATTTACACATTGGAGAATAAGGCATTTATATCTGACAAATCCCCCTCTAAATGCCGATTCGTTATACAACACCAGTTACATTCAGATTCAGGACAATACAAAACATACAACTTAGAGGTTAAGTATTTATGCTGTTTAGAAGGTAAAGGTTTCGTTAATATATCAGCTAATTGTTCTGAAGTGTCGCAATGCACTGCTTTAATAAATCCATCCTGAGATAATTGTCTCACATGTTTAAATTTTATATCTATATGTCTGGATCTTTGTCCAATGGCATCAGATCTAGATATTTCAATGGCTGCTTTATTGTCTTCATGCATAACAAAAGGCAGAGCAGGTTTTTTCCAGACATCTGAAATTAAATCATTAAACCATACAAGATTATTTGCGGCCTTGGATAAACAAACATATTCCGCTTCTGTTGTTGAAGTAGCCACTAGTTCTTGTTTACCAGTGTACCAGTAAACTGGACAGTCATTTAAGAGAAATACATAACCGGATGTGCTTTTTCTGCATGAGGTGTCTCCAGCCCAATCTGCATCTGCATAACACGTAAGCTTTGGTTCTTTAATATCATTAGGTTCTAACATTAAACAAAAGTCTAGTGTACTTTTTAAATATCTTAAAATTCTTTTAACAGCTTCCCAGTGGTACATTGTTGGTTTGCTGACATGCCTAGATAATAAATTGAGTGGTAAAGCGATGTCCGGTCTAGTCCAATTAGATATGTAAAGGAGTGAACCTATGATTGATCTATAGAATGTATTGTCCTTGAACTCGGGAGAAGATTCATCAGAATTCCTTAGAAAGTCAGTTTGCATAGGGGTATCACAAGGTTTAGCATTGTTTAAATTGCATTTATTTAAAAGATCTATGATCTTATCTCTCTGGGTAAGTTTGAATCCCTTTTTTGTCTTATTAATTTGGACACCAAGGTATTTGTTTACCTTGCCTAAAGATTTCAATGAGAAATGTTCATTTAGTTTAGTTACAAAAGTTTCTCTTCTTTCTTTATGTTTTCCTATGTATAAGATGTCATCCACATAAATCAATACAAATTCAATGTAATCATCACCCCTCTTGACAAAGAAACAATTATCAGCAGTGGTAGCGTTGAAGTCCATGGTCTTAAGTACTTTTACTAAACAATCATACCACCGTTTACCAGATTGTTTTAGCCCGTATAAACTCTTGTTTAACAACCAAGTCTCATTTCTGTTTGTGTATGGACTATGAGGTGCTCTCACGTATATTTCTTTATCTAATTTTGCGTGTAGGTACGCAGTCTGTATGTCATATTGGAATACATCTAGATTGAGTGCTGAAGCTACCACTAGAGCTGTTTTGACACTCTCTGTTCTTACAGTGGGGGAATACGTGTCAGTATAGTCCTCTGGATATTTCTGTGCATAACCCTGTGCAACCAATCTAGCTTTGTATAGAGTATTTCCTCCCTCTAAATTCTTAATTTTATATATCCATCTGGTACCAATAATTGTCTTATCTTTAGGTGCAGATGCAGGTGTAAATACATTTAGTCCTTGTAAACTTTCCATCTCTTTCTTCATTGCTAATTCCCATTTTTCTTTTTCTTCGTGAGGAAGTTTTAACACTTCCTCGTATGTATTGGGTGTTGTTGGTTCACCATTCATGTGCATTACATAATCCTTGTATTTATTTGGCATTTGATTTCTGGTGTTTCTAATGATTTTCTCGGGTTTACTATCGTTATCATGCAAATATCTTGCTTCCTTTTTTGTTAGTGTATCTGTCTTTATTTTGAGTTGGCTATTTGTCCAAGTTTTGGTTTTGTTTTTATATTTGTTGATATTTTGTTTTTCTATAGTCCCTTTCTCATTAGATTTTGTATCTTCATGTTTATTTGGGAATATCTCATTAAGATGTAATTTAGACCAGTTAGCTTGTTCATGGAACACAGCTGTTCTGGAAACTATAAATTTGTTGTTACTATCAATGAATCTGTATCCTTTAGTGCCAGTCTCATATCCCATAAATCTGAGTCTCCTGGACACATTTTCTCCCTTTCTTCTTAATTGTTTAGGTATGTGTACGTCTGCTGTGACTCCAAATATATGCATGTGTGCTAATTTTGGTTTTCTATTATACATCACTTCATATGGTGTCTTATTTATAATGCTGGACCATGTTCTATTTTGTGTGTAATTTGAATAATGTAGGGCTTCTGACCAGAATTGTTTGCTTAAGCCAGCATCTTCCAATGTGCATCTAATCATGGTTTGTAATGTGGAATTTTTTCTCTCTGCAATCCCGTTTTGGAACGGAGAAAATGGACTAGATGTGTAATGTAACATTCCTTTGTCTTTTAACCATTGTGAGAATTCTTTAGACATGAATTCGCATCCTCTGTCTGTCATAATTTGTTTTATTTTGATGTTGTGTTGTGTTTCTATGCGTTTGTAAAATTCTTTAAATTTTTGAAATGTTTCATCTTTGTGTTTTAATGTGTAAACAAATCCATAGCGGCTATAATCGTCCACTATTGTCAGGAAGTAACGTTTCCTATAAGTGATTGATGGAGTTAATGGACCAACTAAGTCCATGTGTACTAAATCAAAAATTTTGTTAGTTGATCTGGTAGATTTTCTTGGCCTGGGACTAGTTTTTAGTTTTGTAGATTTACATACTGAGCATTCCAGATAATTTTCACAATTCTTTATTTTAACACCTTCTGCGTGTTCAGTCATTTTTTGCACTACAGGAAAACTGGCATGTCCTAACTTCCTATGCAATATGTGAGCACACTCATCATGAATTGGTTTACCTATCTTTGGCTTCTTATCGTTATGTGCATCTGTGTGATCATGAGATATTTTACATTCATCATTGTCACTGTTGCTAACATTCTCATCATCTATTTCAATACAATCTTCCATATTTGAATCAATGTTATGTAACCATTTTTCTTTTGTTATTAGGTAAGGCAGTCCTCCTTTAGTCACCACAGTGCCTACATTTATTTTATTCTTTTCCAAAGTTGCCTTTCCTTTTGAAAAGACAATGTTAATGTCAGAATCTCTGCTTAGTTTTATGGCACTTAATATGTTATGAGGTATTTCAGGTATTAGTAATACCCCCTCTATTTTTCCTAAACCAGGCAAGGTTACATTTCCTCTACCTAATACTTGAACCTTTTCTTGGTTAGCTACCTTAATTACAAATTTATCTTCTGCAAATGAAGACAATATACTTTTGTTATTAGTGGTGTGATTAGTTGCTCCAGAATCAATAAGCCAATTATTGTTCTCACTTTGTTGTGTGTTAGTGTTGTCTTGTTTATTTAATCCATTCAGTGAACCAGACTTTCTATCCTTTGAATTGTCTCTGCCCCCTCTATTCTCTCTGTGATTTGGTGGGCTCCTATATCTATGCCTTTCTATGGAAGGCTGTCTATAATCGTATTTGTTTCTGTATTCTGATCTATATCTTTCTTTTAAGAATTTTGGGCAATCTCTTCTATTGTGTTCCCTGGATCCACAATTATGACATTTAAATGTTCCACTATATTTTTCTTGGAAAGCTACTTTCCTATATGGTTTATATTCTGTGTGATTGTTAGAACGATTCCTTCTAGAATTATCTTCTGTTATCAATTTGTTAGATAGACTTTCAATGGATAAATACCCTAGATTGATTGTGTCTAAATGTGACATAAAATTGTCCCATGATGGGTCAAGTGAGTTGATAATGACACTTTTCATTGTTTGGTCTGAAATCACCTCCCCCCTCAAATGCAGTTCAGCTCTTATTTTGTTCAAAGATATTAAATGTTCACTTATGGAAACCCCTGGTTTTATCCTAGATGAAAAGAAGTCTTTAGATATCCTTGTGGTGGTGGCTACACTGTCACTGTGAAACAAATTAAACATGCATTGAATAATTTCTGAAACAGTCAAATTTGGCTTAATGCTGTGATACATTGCAGGAGACACACTAGATATTATTAAGAAAAAAGCTCTATGGTGTAAACAATCTATTTTTAGCGTCCAAGGTCTTTTTGGGGGACTAGTGATAAAAAACAGTAAGTTTTCCTTCATAAAGACAACCTGGAGCTGTTGATACCATTCTTGTAAATTAATGCCATCAACCCTTAGTTTTGGGAAGTCACTGGGTAAATTTCCGACATTATTGGGTCCATTACTTACAACCTGAGGTAGTCCGTGGTCTCGTAAATGCAGAAAATTGCAAAACGGCATGGGGATGCTCGCTACGAGTCTGCATGATCTTCTCTCCTGTTCATGTCTTCCCGGATCGTCAGCGTAGTTTCGCGCATGCGCGTTGCCCATTTCTTCTTCGGCGTCGTCGTGGAAGGTTCTCCTCATTGCGGCTTGCTCGCTCTGCTCTTCTTCAGATGAGTCGGTCTCTGGTTCGACTTTGGGGGTTTTGGCGACGGTGGCTGTTCTTCCTCTTCTATTGAAAGCGTTGGTGCTTGCTTCGGTCTGCGGCGTAGGGCGGTATCGGCAGGGCTCTCTGGGTTCCGGCGTCAGCGCTCTAGTAGTCAGGATGGGAGCGGGCAGGTCTTGAGTCATTGGCTTGCTCGTTCGCTTTTTTGGTGTCTTTTTAGTAATTTTCAGTTTTGGCCCAAATGCAGCAAAGAGCGTTTTCATCGCTGATTTTATTTGGTGTTTTGTTGGATCTTCCTCGCTTTCTGGTTCTGATTCTTCTGAGGTGTTTGAATCTTCCTTTTCGTTTTCGTTGTCCGATAATATTTTTCGCGCCAGAAATTTTGAATTGAGCTTGCTGATTGGCTCTTCTTCGTTCATCTTGGAGGCCGGTTGAAACCAAGATGGCTGCCATTCAAATTTTTGCGCGGGATCATCGTTTTTCTTCTTTGTAATGATTTTCTCCGCAGTCATATTACTCACTATTTTTGGATCTTTGGGTTTTTCATTGGTGATGTTTTTCTCTCTCGCTGCTCCGCTGTTCTTTAGCATATCTTGGAGGTTCGCGATGAGGCTTTCATCATTCTTCTGGCTTTTTAATAGTTTTAATATCTCTGACCTGAGTTCGTTATTTTCTATTTCGATTTCCTCCTGGTCATCAATTATTTCTTCGTCTTCAGTGGTGTATTCTTCGGATTCTCTCGAAATTGCATTCGTGGATTCGTTGATTATTTCTTGTTCCGTTTCCATTTCTTTGCTGTAGGCCCTGGTGTTGGGCCTATCTTTCTTAGACATTTTAAAGCTTTTTATTGAGTCAATTAACCATCCTCTGCTACCAGTTTGTTGCAATATTTTCAGGATCAGACTCAATAAGATCAACGAGAGTTAAAGATTTAACTATATATTCTTTTATTTACATTAGGCATTCTATATTCACTGAATATTCACAGATAGAAGCAAGGGAAATGGTGTAGGTAGCTCCTTATATATACAATGGGTGGAGCTATATGTGGGAGTGGTGAATTATGAATATATTAAGAAGTGAAGAATAAGTTAACCCCTGATACCCTGTCTGTACACTATTTACACATTGGAGAATAAGGCATTTATATCTGACAGCAATGTTGTGAATAAATAAATGGGCACCATTTCAGGGGGAAAAACTTAGCTGTGTTCAGATGTGCCAGTGGTGGGATTCAAATTTTTTTTACTACCGGTTCTGTGGGCATGGCTTAGTGGGTGTGGCCATGGATGTTACAGGTAGCACTCGGCCTCCTGCACCCCCCTGGGAGCAAAAATGGGCCATGGGGGGGAGACACGCTGCCCCCTCATGCCCCGTTTTGGGCCTAGGAGACCTCACTGAAGCCTCCTGGGAGTGAAAATGGGTCAAAGGGGCATGGCGCCCCCCCGTCCCGTTTTGGGCCTAGAAGGCCTCCCTGCACTTACCTGGGAGCCAAAATGTGGCACGTGACAACTCCTGGAAGGGGCAGATTAGGAAGGGGCGGGGCGAGATGGGGCTAGCCAGCAATTTAGCTACTGGTTCGCCTGAACCGGCCCGAACCACCTGAATCCCACCACTGATGTGTGCAGAGAACGGAAACTGGTGCTGGATCTGGTTGGATGTGAAGCATGAGGACACGAGGCGAGGTGAGACGAGACCAAGTGGAGGAGCCTGGAAGAATCAGCAACCCGAGCACCACTAGCTAATTGGTGTAAAGTTAGTTTGTCCCCCACGGGGCACCAAGGATAGGCACCCAAGCACCAGACAGAATAAACTAGCCATCTAGGACTAGTGTCTAACATTTGTCAATTTCCCTGACATTGTACGCCATACACTAAATAAATAAATAGAGGTGAATAGATCCATCTAAATATTTCGCAGGCTGCAGATGTTGTGGCCCACCAGCAGCCTGCGGAACTGGCAACAGAGTCGGATAGAGGAGGCCAGGGAGGAACATGGTACAGTCCAGGAATCAGGGAAAGGCCCAGATGAGGGCTCTGCTTCGGAGGCAGAGATGGGGCCAGGGCCATCTGGGAGCGATGCATGGACTCCGGAGCCTCCAGAGGCGGACAGCAGAGAGGCAGAGGAACAGGAGGAGCTGCCAGAAGGCAAGAGCAGTTAAAGCAAAAGGGACGACTCAGGAGTAAGGCCAGGAGATGATTGGCCCCTCCCATAAGACTTAAAAGAGCAGCAATGGCTCTTGGGCTCTTTGTAGGAAAGCAACATTGCTATATCTGTTTTTAGTCGGTGTCTCCTGGTTCTGAACTTCATGGGCCTTTGCCAAGAAAAGCCTTTGGCAGGGTACCAAAGAAGATAAAAGTTTGTGATAAGCCTGAAGGACTTTTTCTGAAGGACTTGTTTTGGAATTAATTTGGACTAAACTGAGAATGAAGTAATTCTCAGCTGTTCTAATAAAATACGTTTGTTTAGGACTGATTGTGTCTGGTAATAACTACTTGGGCCTAGGTCACAACAGCTGGTTCTTGAATTCTATCTCTCTCTAAGCATAATCAGGAAATCAAGTACTGAACATGGCCATAGATAAGAAATGGGATTAACAAGTAGACATATGCTTCAATGATTCAATTTAATGGGATTGATGGAACAAAACCTTGGTGGCGCAGCAGACTGAAGTGCTGTTAAGTAGCACCAGCTGCCTGCAATTATTGCAAGTTCAAATCTCACCAGGCTCAAGGTTGACTCAGCCTTCCATCCTTCCGAGGTAGGTAAAATGAGGACCCGGATTGTGGGGGCAATAAGCTGACTTTGTATAAAAAAGAACACCGCTTGGGGGGGGGGGCGAAAGCCCTACTAAGCAGGTATATACAAATGTATGAAGGCTATTGCATAACACATTGTAAGCCGCCCTGAGTCTCCGGAGAAGGGTGGCATATAAATCGAACAAACAAACAAACAAACAAACAAATAAATAAATAATAAAAAAACCCACTGTTAAATAGTGCCAAAATCTGCTTGTTAAGCAATGAGATCAAATGAAAGCCATAACTATACCATTGTTTTCTCACAGGTAACTCATCCCCATCTTCACCAAGCCATACCCACAGAACCGGTAGTTAAAAAAAATTTGAATTTCATCACTGGTGCGATGTGTTTAGCGTGATTGAGAAGCCTGTGTGAACATAGTCATCGTGGCTGAGAACTGCAGTTTATGTTCTAAAGCTGGGATATCGGAAGTATTGCCTATAGCTTTTGAGTCTTAATACCAGGCAGAAGAATGTTTCAAGCCTGAGCAAAATAAGCAATTTCTAGAAAAGGTGCTTTAAAAAAAAAAAAAAGAAAGAAATTGCAGCCGAAAGCACCCTGTGGTATAGCAACAGGAAAGCGAAAAGGTAAGACTCAACACCGATGACATATTGGCCTGCCTTCCTCTGAGAACACCCTATTTTCCTTTGGGTGGGTCCATTTGCATTTTTCATTTGCTCCCCATCAGGATTTCTGCAGAGATCAATAAATATATTATGTGCCAGGAGGGAAGGTGTTGGATTGCATCAGGGGGAAGATGTCCCTCTACACCTCCCTGCTTTGAAAAAACCGGCACAGAAACAGAAATAGAAAAAGCTTCTTAAGGGACAGCATTGTGGCTGATCTACAAAAAAAAAAAAGAAAGAAAGAAAATGAAAATATGTTAAGAAAGAGGATTTGATAAGGGTAATGGAATGGAAGGAAATAACTAGTTTTTCACAGAAAGGAGTTTCATATTCTTAGCGTGTGATGGACTGTCTCTCCCCCACCCCCACCAAGAAATGGTGTTAAGCAACATACCAGGTTCTTGAGGTGGGAAGGGTACGGTAGCTGCAAGCTAAAGAGAATGGTTACTTGTATAGCACAAAAACTGGGTTTTCAAGGATCTTAAGTAAGCCAAACTGGAGCTATGAACTAGAAGCCAGAGTGGCTAGGTTCAAACTGTTGTGGCTCCGTCCTCCGAGCCTATCTTATCGGAGGAAGAAGGCTCCGAACATGAAGGAGAGGAGACGGCCAGGCCTCCCTCTCCAGGACCCTCCTCTCTGGCAATGCCTCAGGTGTCTCCCGAAGGGGAAGAGATTGGCCAGGAGCCAGGTGTTTCCAAGCCGTCGGATAGTGACGAAGAAACATTGTGGTTGGACCCACGCCAGCGTCGGAGAGACAAGCGTGAGCAGCAGAAAAGGAGGCGTGCCAGAGATTAAGCTGAGTCACTGGACCACACCCCACAGGCTATAAAAGGGAGTGTAGTGGCCATTCAGACTCTGTGACGGACAAAGCTAATCTCTGGCGAGGCACTTGCACCTTCGGACACAACACCTATTTGCCGTGGATTTAATTACAAACTGGACTATCCAAACTGTGTGTATTTTTGTCTGTGTTATCGGAGTAAAAGCTCTTGGCAGGCAGCCACGGAGTTGCTGCCAAGTTCCTTATCACTGACGTTGTGTGTTTGAAGAGTTTATTTAACCCTTGGTGTGTGCATGGTACGGGGACAGAACACAAACAATTTTGTAAGCCGCAAACCAAAACACCTCACATTTTTACTGAATGTGGTAGGGGAATTGAAAGGGGGGCGAGAGAGAGAGAGATAAATGCCTTGTATACATCATACACCAAGCTATGAATAACTTAACCATGATTACCGTTGACTGAGTTTACAAAAGAGATAAAGTATAGTTTAACAGTCACGTTAGAGCTTAAAGGCCTGAGACATGAGCCAAGTCAGCAAGATAAAACAAGAAACGTTGCTGGCTTGCATAAAACAAGCGTGCCTTCAAAACTAGGTTTACCTATAGATGAAAATATGACATTAATTGCTATAGTGAGAAACAGAAATTAATTAATCACTGTCCCTGGGAAAACTAGGATGAGCTGACCAGCAGCCTGATTGCTTTGCCTATTTCCCAGGTGCTAACTACTGACGGACAACTTCAAGGTCCTTGTTTTCTTTAATGCTTCATTAATTTAAAATCAGATGTCAGATACACAGCCCTTACTGTGGATGATCCCTTCAAGCAAGGTCTTTCCGTTTCTCAAACTTTCCGTTTCGCATCAGGTTTGGGTTGCTGAAGGTTAGTTTTTCTGAGGTTTATTTTATATTTGAAGTTTGATTCAAACCGACACATTTTTAATGTATGAATTTTCCATTGGACACATGTCTTCCAGTCTAGTAATATAATACAAGTCTGTGTACTATTGTAGGAAGTTAGCACCCACCCCTTTCCTGGAAGAGTGAAATATTTTAGGAAATATGAAAAAGGCAGAATATTATATTTCCCTGGATGAGAAATGGATAAGCATGGTTTGAAGCAGCTCCCACCTTCCTGCCCCCCCCACCCTTTGTTAATGGACCAGAGGCAGAAAACCCAATCCTTTGTCAAAGGACATCTGCAACACAATAGCAACAGAAACTAACACAATGGGCCCCATCTAGCAACCAAATACTCACCACATGTGACCTGGGAAGCACATGTGACCCCCACCCCCTGGGAGTCTGGCAACCAATCAGGATACTCTTTCGGAGCCCCAAGAAATGCAAAGCCAGAGAGAGCATAAAAACCTGAGGATTTACTGTATCTGCCCTTTTCTGTTCAGGAACTCAAGCCATGTGATCCTGTCCACCATTAAACCATCTTTCCAAGCAGTCTCCATGTTTCCAGTGTCTTTTTCCCCACTTGGAGCAGAACCCAGAAGGATATTTTTTCCTACACTGCCATTAAACCATCTTTCCAAGCAGTCTCCATGTTTCCAGTGTCTTTTTCCCCACTCGGAGCAGAACCTAGAAGGAGATTTCTTCCAACACTATCCTCGTGGATATATTTATTTATTCAGAATATATTGTGGGATATATTTATTTAACCATTATTTATGGTTAATACAGGTAGTATACAACTTACAACAGTTCATTTAGTGACCGTTCAAAGTTACAACGGCATTGAAAATTTGACTTATGACCGTTTTTCACACTTACGACCATTGCAGCATCCCCATGGTCAGGTGATCAAAATTCAGAAGCTTGGCAACTGGCTCATATTTATGACGATTGCAGTGTCGTGGGTTCGTGTGACCATTTTTTGCGACCTTCTGACAAACAACTTCAATAGGGAAGCCAGATTTACTTAACAAGCCTGTTACTAATTTAAGAAATGCAATGATTCAGTTAACAGCTGTGGCAAGAAAAGTCGTAAAATTGAGCAAAACTCACTTAACAACTGTCTCATGTAGCAACATAAATTTTGGGCCCAAATTGTACTGTTTTGTTTTTCCAAATGTCCTACATTGTAAACTGTATCGAACTATAAATTTGGAGTAAGATTCAATTTGAGTAGTAGTTCAGAATCATGATGCTAGATATGTTTGTATTCAGAAATTAACTAAACCCACATAGTCCCCTCCCTACTTTCTGTAAGAGCGAACCAACCTATAATAAGGTCATATCCAGAGGTGGTATTCAGCAGGTTCTGACCAGTTCTGGAGAACCAGTAGCAGAAATGTTGAGTAGTTTGGAGAATCAGTAAATATCACCTCTGACTGGGCCCGCCCCCATCTATTCTCTGCCTCCCAAGTCCCAGTTGATCGGGAGGAAATGGGGATTTTGCAGTAATCTTCCCCTGGAGTGGGAAGGGAATGGAGATTTTACAGTATCCTTCTCCTGCCATGCCCATCAAGCCACGCCTACAGAACCCATAGTAAAAAAAGTTGAATCCCATGAATGTCATATCACATTCCATTTCCTTTGTGTGTCACAGCAAACCTGTGTTTGTGTTTATACACTGCTTCTGAAAGCATCTAAACCAGTGTTTCTCAATGTTCGTAGCTGGTGGCACAGTGGTTAGAGTGCTGTATTACAGGCTAACTCTGCTCACTGCCAGGAGTTCAATCCTGACCGGCTCAAGGTTGACTCAGCTTTCCATCTTTCTGGAGTTGGTAAAATGAGGACCCAGTTTGTTGGGGGCAATATGCTGACTCTGTAAACCGCTTAGAGAGGGCTGTAAAGCACTGTATAGCAGTACATAAGTCTAAGTGCTATTGCTATTGTTATTTGATATGTATGACTTCAATTCCCAGAATTTCCCACCCAGCATGCTGGGAAGTTGATTGTTGTGACATAGGCCCGAGTAGTTATTACCAGACACAATCAGTCCTAAACAAACATATTTTATTAGAACAGCTGAGAATTACTTCATTCTCAGCTTAGTCCAAATTAATTTTAAAAAAAAAACCCTTCATAAACAGTCCTTCAACCTTATCACCAACCTTTGTCTTCTTTGGCACCCTGCCAAAGGCTTTTCTTGACAAAACCCCACAAAATTCAGAAGCAAGAGTCACCGACAAGAAACAAATGTAGCAACATTGCTTTCCTACAAAGAGCCCAAGAGCCATTGCTGCTCTTTTAAGCCTTCTGAGAGGGGACAATCATCTCCTGGCCTTACTCCTGAGTCATCCTTTTTGCTTTAGCTGCTCTTGCCTTCTGGCAACACTTTGCATGCGTGCACTAGGAATAGGCTTCTCCTGTTCCTCTGCCTCTCTGTTATCCGCCTCTAGAGGCTCCGGAGTCCATGCATCGCTCCCAGATGGCCCTGGCCCCATCTCTGCCTCCGACGCAGAGCCCTCATCCGGGCCTTCCCCTGACTCCAGGACTGGCCCATTGTCCTCCCCAGCCTCCTCACTGTCCGAGGCTGCTGGCGGACCACAACATTGAAGTCCACACATCGCAAAGCTGGGAAACACTGAGAAACTGCCCTAAATACTTTGGTCAGGGTAGTAAGGTTAGCCTGAAGGAGGCTTACCATTGTGTTTCTCACAACACACACTTATAAAAGCTTTCCATAGCCAGATGTGAGTTGCAGTCTTCTTTGCAACCAATTTCCCTGCCTTTTCATCATCAGTCACCGTGTGTCAGAGTTGCATTTAGATAACTTAGATTGCCTGGTGCATGAATGCCTTTCTGTTTAATGAGGATGTCTCGGCTGGCTTTTTATCCCAATCTGAAATGCTGTTGCGGATGGCCAATTAGCCAAGGTTGTCGAGGTCAACAACTTCTCTCCTGCCACAGCAGCAGACCAGTTGTTGTGCAGCATGCCAAGTACCAGCAAATGCTTCAGCATCAAAGTCGCCCCAGCAGGATGAGAGTAATTTATGGGTGCTTGTTGAGGCTGCATTTATTATCAAAGTATGTAGAAACATTGGCCTTTACCGTTTACATCTTTCTATTACACACTCACACAGGGATGCACAAACACACACATACACACACACACAGAGAGACCTGGCATACTTTCTGCAAGATCACTTTCTTAGCTGGCATCAATATTCTCATTTTCTCTTCGGCTGCAATCTGTGTTTTTTGGCAGAAAAAGCTTGTGCAATTATAGGAGCCGTTTGAAGGTTTATGCTTTTTTTTTTCTACACAACTACACTTTACAATTGGGAAACTATGAATGTTCCTTCCCTTGTGGTAACATTTACCCTAAGGTTACCTGTTGCAGTTGTTCTCATGATTTCTCTGAAGCCCGAATACCAGTCTACCTCATAAAAATGGTGGTAGTATTTCTCCGGAATAGAAATTGTTTTGGAAAATTACTCTGAGTAATTCCCAGTTCAGTTCCCCACCCCCCCACCCCATTAGAGGAAGAACATTCATCATTCAGCTAGCAAACACACAGACGCACACACACAAACAAAGCTTGATGTTTATTTATTAAGCATCAGCAAACATTAAAAAAAAAAACACCCGGCACAGTTAACTGGCAAAATGAGTGTAAAAGGCAGGCAAAATAACGGAGAGAAAGAAAAGACGTGAACAATAACAAGGGTTTATATTATATTATCTAAATATCTTCCCAGAAACAATATTGTGAGTAATTAACATGGATAGCCTCAAAGGGAGTAGCCTTTGGTTATTCCAGTTTTTATGTACATGGTAATAGCGGAATAGCGATGAAATGTAGGACTTTCTTTCTGTATCATAAAGAAAACAATTTGGTAGAAGGGATGTTGTATACAACAAACAGAGGATCTGTGTGCTTTAGCATCCATATTTCACAACAAAACACCTTCAGAAAGAATTGTAGTTGCACAGAATTGTAAAGGTGAAGAGATTCCTGCAGATGAAAATGTGATTAAGAAAATATTGGAATGTGCAGAAATGAATAGATTAACACTTGCAATTAGAGGGAAGGAAGAATCTGATTATTATAATATATGGGATTTATTTTATCAATGGTTAGAGAATAAATATGAAAGTAATATATAGTAAAGTTAAATCAGTTAAGAGGAATAGAATAGAGTAGAGTAGAGTAGAGTAGAGTAGAGTAGAGTAGAGTAGAGTAGAATAGAATAGAATAGAATAGAATAGAATAGAATAGAATAGAATAGAATAGAATAGAATAGAATAGAATAGAATAGAATTCTTTATTGGCCAAGTGTGATTGGACACACAAGGAATTTGTCTTGGTGCATATGCTCTCAGTGTACATAAAAGAAAACATACTTTCATCAAGAATCTTAAGGTACAACACTTAATGATAGTTATAGAGTACAAATAAGTAATCAAATCATATTAGGAAACAATATTAATATAAATTGTAAAGATACAAGCAACAAGGTTACAGTCATGCACTCATAAGTGGGAGGAGATATTATGATAATAGATATGTTAAGTATAAAGTATTAATATTAAACTAAGAGTAGATATAAATAATGAATATGGTGGTAAGCTTTAACTGTTATGACACAAAAAAATTGTACCCAGATGACACACTGTTTAATGAATGATGGAATGTTTTGTATTAAAAGAAATTTTTTTTTTAAAAAAAAGCATTAAAATAAATTGTCTTTCTAAAGGTAAAAAAAGAAAGAAAGATGTATTGTGAAAAAAATATGTTTCAAAAATAGAGTTTTAAAAATTAATGAATTCAGAACCAGCGCAGAATGGAGCCCCGACTGAAAATGTAGAAAAATGACAAGAGACTCAGAAAAGACTGGGCAAGCTTTCCTTTGTTTAAATCATATCTTCTGGGGTGGGTGTGAGAATGCCTGGGAGAAGTGAGAATTGCATGACAGAGAAAATGGCCTTCTCTGTCATGGTGCGTACCTTCTGGAACAGTCTTCCTGCCTCCGAAAATATGGATGGCCACAACTAGGTTAACTCTCAGGAATGGCAGTGCCATTCCCTCCAGCAAAGAGTCCAGGATGAAGCTGGCATAAGGTGGTTGGTGGATGAGAGTGAGATTTAATGGAAGCTCAACATTTTAGTTCCTTCTGTTTTTATTTTGCTCACCATCTAGAGTTCCTTCTAGTAGATAGGTGGCTATATACATTTGCGAAATAAATTTTAAAAAGACAGATTTTCTAAGCCAGGGGTGTCAAATGCAAGGCCCGCGGGCCAGATCTTGGCCTATGGAGTGCTTAGATCTAGTCCACGGAGTTGTTCTGTAAATAGCTAAGGACCGGCCCACGGTGCCTCTGCCAGCAAAAATGGAGCTCGGGAGGTCACACATGGCCCTCCCGAGCTCCGTTTTTGCTGGCAGAGGGTTGCAGAAGGCCATCCCAGCCGAAAATGGAGCTTGGGAGCCCGTTTTTGCTGGCAGAGCACTCAGGCCACCACAGGCGCCCCCAACACAAGTGACATCAAGTGGCCATGCCCACCCTGGCAACACCCCCTCCCAGTCCATGCAGGTCAAACACAACCCTGATGTGGCCCTCAATGAAATCAAGTTTTCTTCAAAAAATAGCTGTCTTAGTTATCCTTCTTTCTTAGAAATAATTATCACTTGATCATTCATAATGCGCCCTTCGAAAGAAGATGAAGCAAGAGAGCTGTAATGTCAAGAAGGGGAAAAAATTATAAGGCTCTCATGACTTCCCCTTTCTCCAACCTTGAATTCTGATCAGAATTTGGGTCCAACCCATCCTTCCTCCTTCACAAATGGGCAAAGCCAAAGCAGAGTTATATTTCAATACAGTAATTGTAAGGATAGAAGAAAAAAGACCATAATAAGTCAGATCTCCAATTTCACAGTCATTCCCAGAAGCATGTAACCTCCTCTTCTAGGCCTCAGAAAATTAAGAGTCTGTACACTGCTGAGCGCTTGACACACCACTGCATCTCTGTTGCAAAAAATAAAATAAAATAAAATAAATCGTCTTCCCCAAAGCTAGTCTTCACGGTCCTATAGATTTATCTGTCATTTGCATTCAATCATCCATGCAATTGCCATCTAATTTACTAAATGCATGATACCGAAGCCACTTTCCAGCCTAATCAGCAGTCAGTGGTATCGACGAGCCATTGTGTATGGATTGCATTACTACACAAACACAGTGCGGTAAATTGCAATAATGTGAAATGGTTGCATGTAAAAATGCAGGTAGAATGATCCAGATGAAAAGATTTGTAAATCTTGTGAAACTGAAACCTGGTGGGTAATGTAGGATTTCCCTTATCATAGGGCAAATGGAATGGTTTCATAGCCATTGTACTAAGTCACAGCTGACTAAAGCATAGGTTACTGCAGGGGTCCTCAACCTCCAGTCCACGCACTGGTACTGGTCTGTGGCCCTGTCATGCCCCCATCGGAGCTTGAATCTGCAGAGGAGGACGAGCCAGAGCTGGAGCCTATGGAGATCGAGGGGGCAGCTTCGTTGGCTTCGGAGGAATGTGGGGAGGAGCAGGCTGAGGCAGCCCAGGGTCCCTCAGGATTGGGACAGCTTGTTAGCAGGGAGGAACAGGGGCAGGATGACTGGGAGAGGGCAAGCAGTGGACATGAGGTGCAAAGGAGCTCAGGTGATGAGCAAGGACCATCCCCTCCTGATCCCCGAGCACGGAGAGTGGAGAGAAAGTGTGAACAGCACAGTCCGACTGATGACTTGGGAGGAGAGCACCCCGCCCCTCTTCACAAGGCACACCCGGGGACTGAGATTTAAGGAGACACTGCGGGAGCGGCATTTGTCAGAAACAAATGCTGAATTGATAGAGTTTGGTGTGCCGGGACAGACATTTGAAGTTTGCAGGACTGCTTGCTTCTTCCTAACTTCATGGACTCAGTACCTTGTTCCCTACTTTATGGACTCATTGTTCCTTGGTGTGTGGACTCATTATTTGTTCCTTGTTTTGTGAACTCATTTCTTTGTTCCCTTGTTTTGCTGGACTGGGCATAGCCAGAGGCTGCCATGTATGTGTGTGCGTGCTTTGCTCTCACATGCCAAGAATGTGAGAACATTTGGGGGGGGAATTAAAAGGGAGTTTGAACTCTCAGCTGGCTTGTGACCTTCGTGCCTTGTCCTGGGTCATCACAGGCCGATTAGGAACCAAGCAAGTGAAGCTTCATCTACACATGCACAGCTGCAGAAAACCATGGCCGGTGCTCAAAAAGTTGGAGATTGCTGGGTTACTGGGTTCACTCATATCAAACTAAGCCATGAAGTATGATTTACCAAAATCCATGATTAGGTTCACCTGTTGTGATAAATCCAAACCAAATACAGGTAGTGCTCGACCTATGACCTCAATTGAACCCAAACGCTAATGTTGCATAGCGAGACAATTGTTAAGTGAGTTTTACTCCATTTTACAACCTTTCTTGCCGCAGTTGTTAATTGAATCACTCCGGTTGTCAAGTTAGTAACACAGTGAATCTGGCTTCCCCACTGATTTTGCTTGTCAGAAGGTCGCCAAAAGGAGAACCCCGGGACACTGCAACTGTCCTAAATATGAGTCAATTGCCATGTGTCTGAATTTTGTTCACATGAGATGCTGCAACAGTTGTAAGCAGGGGTGAATTCTGACAGATTCTGGAGAACCGGTAGCAGAAATTTTGAGCAGTTTGGCAGGGGTGGGTTCTACTTATCTTTACTACCGGTTTGCAACAGGGCTGTGCGCACCTCTGCGCATGTGTAGAAGCTTTCTGATGACGTTGGGTCAGTGGGCGGAGCCTCCTGCCGGTTTTACTACCGGTTCGAGAACTGGTAGTGGAAATTTTGAGTATTCAGAGAACCGGCAAATAGTCCCTCTGGCTGGCACCAGAGTGGGATGGGAATGGAGATTTTGCAGTATCCTTCCCCTGTGACACCCACCAAGCCATGCCCACCAAGCCACACCACACCACACTATGCCCACCAAGCCACGCCCACAGAACCGGTAATAAAAAAAATTGGATTTCACCACTGGTTTTAAGTATGAAAAACCAAAACTGTTTGTGATCATAAGTCACTTTTTCTGGTGCCATTGTAACTTTGAACTATCAGTAAACAAACTTTTATAAGTCAAGGACTATTGAAAGGTACGATATGGTTCAACATGAATCCAGCCATTCTGTACTCATCCAGTGTACTGTTGTTTGGTCCTTTATATATCAGCTGATATCTAAAATCTGGCAATTATGCTGGTGACTCTTGGTTTTCCAAAGTGCAAAGAATGTGCAGAAGGAGCAGAGATGCTGTCTGTTTTCTTAAGCTGAAATAGAACTTGGGGCTGATTGAGATACAAGTCCATGACCTAATTAACAGATTCTAGTGGTGGCCTAGTGGTTAAGACGCTGGACTCTCGACCGAAAGGTTGGCAGTTCAAGACCAAAGTACTGCATGAGAAGTTGAGCTCCCGTTCCTGCCCCAGCTCCTGCCAACCTAGCAGTTTGAAAGCATGTATTTGTGAGTAGATAAATAGGTACCACTTTGGTGGGAAGATAACAGCATTCTTTGCACTTCTGCATGTAGTCATGACCACGGAAGCATTTTCAGACAATGTTGGCTCCTTCAGCTTGGAAACTGAGATGAAAATTGTCCCCAAGTATCAGATGCAACTGGACAAGATAAACCTTTACCTTTTTTTTTAAAGTAATGAGGGACTAAAATTTCATAATCATAGCCAGAATATGAGCACCCTTTGTTCATTTCACAACTCTCTTCATCCATGTTGCAGAGTTTTACAGTTGACAATATTCTTCTCAATTAAAATAGGTGACATTATTTTCTAGAAGCCTATCATCATACAGTAGTGGCCAAAATTGTGGAAACCTTTTGGGAAAAGTGTATTTTCTAAAACTAGCTAATAACACCACTTTTTTTTTTTTTTGGAGTAGTACCATAAAATTATATATCAATGGAAAGATAATTTAATCAAGAATGTAATGCAATAACTTTTATGAAGGATTTGCTATTAGAATAGCAGTTACAATATAAAGAAGAAAAGTGGAACACGTAGAAAAAACGAGATATACAAAAATTATACTTAATTGGGTAACCTTTAGCATGAATGACGGTTTTACAATGTCTTTCCATGGAGTGAACCAAATCTTTTAGTTCTGCAGCTGTTATAATTTGAAACCAAGATTGAATGATTGCTTCTATTAACTGGGTTTTATTGCTGGGATGCTTCTGACTAACAAGTTTCTTTAGTCAGCTCCATAGATTTTCAATTGGGTCTGGGCAATTCCCAGGCCATTCCAGCAGTGGAAGATGATTATCTTGAAACTCCCCCCCCCAAAAAAATGGTGTTATTAACCATCAAACCTCAAAAATACACTTTTCGCAAAACGTTTCCACAATTTTGGCCACTACTGTAGCTATGAGTATAAGAGAATTTCCTTGGGTGAAAGGATAACCTTTTTTTGGCACATATCTATAGTAGAACTCCAGAAAGCTATCTTAGATGACACCAGGCCATTGACCTCTCCTTCAGCATCGAGTGCCAATGACTATCCAGTGTTGGGCACAGATTTTTTTTAGTCTTCCCCAAGATGCTGGAATTTGATCATTGATCTACAACCCTTTCCATCAGCATACAAACCATCCCTAAATTAAAAATAAGTGACTTTTTCATAAATCTTTCCAGAGAATATGACAGATGGATTTTTATAATTCTGCCAAAGTAAATTTTGTAGATGCTTTGTCAGTGACTGCTCTAGAATGATAAATTTCCTTCTTCTTCCCAGAACATGCAATTAACATGGATATTTTAGAAAGCACTGGGGCTTGCCTTGTGTTTTACATAGATCGCATTTAAATAAATTTCATTTACTACAGAGCTAATCAGGTAAATATATGAATTAAATATTTTTAAAGCACTTTTGCTTTCTGGAAATCAAACTTTGGCAATTCTTATTCCCAGTGAGGGATGTTCTACATGTTCAGGAGACACCAGAATGGTTCATCAGTGTCTTGAGTTTAATATATGGTGTGATGTGCTAGGATTGTAAGTGGCTCTTTGCTGTTCATTGAAATGATGAATTGCCTATAGACATTCCACGCAGTGTACTTATTTAGTAACCTTGAAGTCATGTTCCACATTCATCATTTAAGTGCATGTAAAGTAGGCTTCTCTGCACCGGGCTGCCTTTCAAATTTGTCATTCTTTCAACTGGCATTCCTATTTCGCTCTTTTGGATGGGTCCAATTTGTTTTATGTTTTTCATATTTACGGTGAATTATTATTGGCAAAATATTAGTTGCTATCTAACTTTCACTTCTGGTGCACATCTAGGAAACCTGAATGAGTAAAACGTCTAAAGAATTCACTGAGAAGAATTCAGACATTAGTTTTGTGCACATGAAGCAGAAACAGTTACATTTATTTTAGGCAGGGGTGGGCTTCAAATATTTTAGCGAGGGGTTTTCTGCCCGGTTGCTGGGTGTGCGTGGCCATAATGGGTGTAGCCTAGTCAGCCTCCTGCACCACGGCGGGATGTTGGTGGTGTTTTTGCCCTCCCTGGGCTCCAGAGGCTTTCCTCGAGCCTCCAGGAGGGTGAAAACAGCCTCCTCAGGCTCCAGAAGCCCTCTGGAGGCCGGAAACGGGCCTGTTTCTGGCCTTCCCGAACTTCCGGTAGGCCCGTTTTTCACCCTCCTCAAGCCTCCACGTGCACCCTGCATGTACCTGCATCCAAAATGGACCACGTAAGGACTCCTGGGAGGGGCAGGGCAGGGTGGGTGGGGGCAGCCAGGAGTGGAATTTGGGGGTTTTCTGAACTTCATAGAATCTTAGCTAGAGGTTCTCCCGAACCCCTGCGAACCCCTGGCAGCCCACCCCTGATTTTAAGGTGAGATTTGAGGTGCACTACTGAAGGATCATACCTTTCTTAAATATGATGTGAAAATGGTTTTAGTATAATAAATGAAATCAGAGGGCCTTTTTTTAAAAAAAACCATAGTTCTAAATGAAGCCAGGCATCAGAACCAGCTGTCCAAAGAATTTCCTTTAAACAGCCAATACCAGCATGCATGAAATTCGAGAGAATATCCAGCTGAGGAAAAGTGCTGATATGCAAACTCCATGTGCCATTTTCTGAAAATTTATCATACCCTTTTAAGTATGATATTCATCTATGTGGGAAGCTGTGAAACTAATACTGTAAAACTAATGTAATGCTTGTGCTTGGATAGAATCTACATGTATTAGTTGGTTCGATTTCTGATGCAGGGGCTCTCAATATTTATTCATTCTCATCTACTCTTCTTCCAAAGAATCTGAGTCCCACAATTGTAAAAAAAAACCTAAAAACCCTATTTCCCCCCCCCCCCCCAAAGAACATTGTTCTTCAGCCTGGAATATTTATTAATATTTCAATTCTCTGCCTCTTTTCCTAGAATATTTTTTACTTGGGATACTCAGACTCAACTTTACTATATACGTACTCCTTTGGAAGGAAGGTGACTCTAGGAAATAGCAATAGATTTATATACTTACCATGTTTTCCCCAAAATAAGACCCTGTCTTATATTTTTTTGCCACCAAAAAAGGCACCAGGTCTTATTGTTTATGAGGGGGAATGTCGTCTACTGACTAATTTTTACCTGGGCACCCTGAGGTGGGTGGGGTCTTAATTAGGGCTTATTTGGGGGGTAGAGCTTATATTGGGTGCACATGTAAAAATCAAGCTAGGACTTACTTTCTGAGTGGGTTCTATTTTTGGGGAAACACGGTAATAGCACTTAGATTTATATACAGCTCCATAATGCTTTGCCACATTTCCTTACAACAAGGCAGCTTACAATCAAGTAAAAGCCACAGGACCTTAAAATATTAAAACAAATATATTATTATTAAAAATGACTTAAAATTAACAAAAATGGGTGCAAGATGTACACAGGGAGGAGACAGAATCTTATCTCATTAACCATCTCCAATATGATACCCCCTCCATTAGGGTCCCAATTCAATTCAATTAGCAGAGCCAGGTTTTCAGACCTTTTCGGAAGGTCAAAAGGATGAGTGCATATCTCACTTATGGGGGCACACTATTGCCGCAGGATGTAACAACGGACTCAGGTAGAGCATTCCAGGCGTTGACCACTCTTTTGCTGAAGTCATATTTTCTGCAATCGAGTTTGGAGCAGTTTACTTTGAATTTGTACCGATTGTTTGCCCATGTATTATTGAGGTTGAAGCTGAAGAAGCCATTGACAGGTAAGACGTTATAGCAGATAATTCTGTGTACTGTGTTTAGGTCATACTGCATATCTCCTCTTGGTTTAAACCTGAACATCAAATCTGTAGATATTTAGGTGGGAGAACACTGGGACAACTGAAGGTTGTAAGCAGTGATGGGTTGCTCCCAGTTCACACCGGTTCACAAGAACCGGTAGTAAAAAATTTTAGTAGTTCGGAAAACCGGTAATAAGATTGGCTGGCCATGCCCCCGAACCAGTCCCTGGCCCGGTCACTGCTCCCTTACCCCACCAACTTTTTTTTTTTTTTTTTTACTTTTAAAAGCATTTTTTCTACAACCTCTTCGGCTGAAAAAAATGCTTTTAAAAATTAAAAAAAAAGCCTCTGATGATCACGCGGCTCAGCTGGGATCTCAGAGGCTTCTAAAAGAATTTTTTTCTGCAACCGCTTAAGGTTGTAGAAAAAATGCTTTTAAAAGTAAAAAAAAAAAAGTTGGCCACGCCCACCCAGCCACATTATCCCCCCCACAAGCCATGCCCACAAAATAAGCCACGCCCACAGAACCAGTAGTAAAAAAATTTAGAACCCACCCCTGGTTGTAAGCTCCTGGAAGAGGGCGAGGGCAAACATTGTTGCCAAGAAAAGGAAATGGAAGTGTAGTGGACCTGAGCTTAAAGACATCTTTAATTTCTCCACATGATCATTCTGGGTAGACTGAAAATCTCCTCAGATTAAGCAATTAGATCAGAACACCAGGGATTCAACATTCAGTGCCTACTATCCCTGTCCTACTGTCCCTATTTATATGTACTCATTTTATGTGTTCATGGCTATGCTTTGCTTATTTATATCCATTTATTTATATCATTTTTTCATGTGTCTATGTCTATGTCTATACTGATACTGTTTCCTTATATTTGTTGACAAATAATTAATTAAATAAATAAATAACATGCATGCAGTTTATTATTTGAACTGATAGAGGAACATACTACAGGGAAGGGACATCTCAACATACTAGCTGCTGATTAAATTTGTGCTTTTTTTAATTGTGGTTTATTTGTGTAATTTTCAACTGTCATTAGCCACCTCAGTCTCATGAATTTGACTTGGGTGGCCATTCCAAATAAACAAACAAACAAAAATATTTATTTGTTTAAAATAAATAGACCTGTGGTGGTGCAGTGGTTAGAATGCAGTATTGCAGGATAATTCTGCTGACTGCCAGCAGTTCGATTCTCACCAGCTCAAGGTTGACTCAGCCTTCCATCCTTCCGAGATCAGTAAAATGGGGGCCCAGATTGTTGGAGGCAATAGGCTGACTCTGTAAACCACTTAGAGAGGGCTGTAAAGCATTGGGAAGTGGTATATAAATCTAAGTGCCATTGCTATTGTTAAATAAATAGCCTTAATAATTTGCTACCAGAATGCAGCAGCTTTAGCAATTTCATATATGCAACCATTATCCTATTTTTAAATTTGCCCCCGTCTTTTTTTTCCACCTAGAAAAACACTCAAAAACTATATTTAGAATTCACCACACTTAACTGCAGAGTGGAGATCAGCTGTGGTTCTGCAGTCCATATGGCTGGTCTATTTTATCAGTGGAGGAATTTCTATATAGCCTTACTTCTGGGCTCCAGTTTAAGGAGCTACATAGATTCCAAAATGACTCATTTTCAGTTGAATATTTTCTAAATGGGGGAGAATGAAAGGTTAATTATAAACAATATATAACAGCTCCTTGGAAGTAGCTGAATTGTTGTTTTTTGCAAATTACTAGAATTTCTCCTGCATTACCTTTTAAACTCAACCCAAGAACTGCAGCATGATGGCAAATATGCATTTGCATTGGATTGCTTTTCTAATCTGTGAGACAGGGAAGGAAAAAAAGATCGCATCTAAGCAATGCATGCCAGTCTCTTGGAACTGATTTTTTGCGAGCTGTCAGACAAATGTTCTTAAGTACAAATGGGGAACAAATGGAGAATTATCCACTGGGAATCACTAGAAAGTTTGTTTCTTTCTCTTTGCAAAAAAGGTGAGGAATTTTCTTTTTAGTCTTGGAATCAAGAATCAAAAGGCAGGCCAATGCTAAGAGAGAAAGCAAAGAAATATGATATTTAATCATTCACATGATTACAGCAGCACGAATAGTTTATGCCCAGAACTGGAAAAATAACAACATACCATCAGAAGACAATATAATTAGAAAAATCATGGAGTGTGCAGAAATGGATAAGCTTACGAAGGAGATACAAGAAAAAGAGGAAACAGAATACTACCTAGTCTGGGAGAGATGGTATAAATGGTTGGAGAAAAAGGGAAAAAAGGACAAGGGAAGACTAAATAATGGTTGAATTAGGAGGAGAAATATAGAAACGAATGGGAAGAAATAAGAATTGTGGAAAGGAAATTGGGTACACGTTTATGTCAAATGTAAATAAAACAATTAGAATAATACAATACATTATAATGGTATATATATGATATATTAGAAATATATGTATAAAAGATATATTATGATAAGAGAGAGAAAATGTGTAAGTTTAAGTATGGATTACCGACGTGAAACTGTTGAAAAGAAGAAAGTGTTAATATCTCTTTTTGTTTTGTTTTTTTAAAAGAACTGTTTAATAAAAATATTTTTTTAAAAAAAAAAGAAAAATAAATATTTGATCCTTGTGACTGACTCAGATTGGATTTTGCAGAAAGGAAAGGATTGACCGATTAGTTGATATTGATGATTGATTGGTTGATTGATAGATACATGCTGATGCTATTGACAAATTTAGGAGAAGAATTAGTAAACACTTATTGACAGAATACCATGAGTTGTAATCCAACAATTATTTACACAGAACTGCACGTTACAATTGCAATACATCAGCAAATAATGAAGACAATCCCAAAGAATTCTAGATTGGTCTTTAAATTACTTTGGTCAATATTCATCCATTATTTACTTATTAAATTTATATGCAGCCTATCTCCATTTGAGAGCGAATGGTAAATGGAGAAATTGGTGGTCAACAGAGATTAGTGTTGATTGTGTCAATTGACAGGTGTCTTCACATGCTTGTTTCTTCATCATGGAAACTTAAGAACTTTTTTTTTTTTAATCAGCATTATTTGCTGTATATTAGCTGCTGACCTTGCGTTTTTCCATAAAGGTTCCCTTAAATCCGTGATGGCGAACTTATGGCATGTGAGCATTGCCCTAGCTCAGCTCCAGCACGCATACACAGGTCAGCCAGCTGAGTTTCGGGCCTTCCGGGCCCACTGGAACTCGGGATACGCACCGTTTCCGGCCTTGGGGGTGGGGGAGGCCGTTTTCGCCCTCCCCAGGCTCCAAGAAAGCCTCTGGAGCCTGGGGAGGGCGATAAATGGATCTACTGGGCCCATCGGTAACCTTTTTGCTGTTGCGTGCCAAAAGCGGGGGGAACGCAGGGGGAGGGTTGTGCATGCATGTGCGAGGGGGTGGGGTGTGGGAGGTCATTGAATTATGGGTGTGGGCACATGCGCGCGCACTGCCACCGTGCTCTCCCTGCTTTTGGCACACAACGGCAAAAAGGTTAGCCATCACTGCCTTAAATGATTTAATGAAACATTGAGCTATTTAAAACTTGTAGAACGTGAAGTTCTACTATCACTTTACAAAGCCTTAGTAAGACCACATATGGAATACAGAATCCAGTTCTGGTCACCACAATATAAAAACAAAGATGTTGTGATTTTGGAAAGAGTGCAGAGAAGAGCAACAAAAATGTTTAGTGGTCTGGTGGCTAAAACATACAAAGAACGGTTGCAGGAATCAGGTAATCTAGTCTAATGAGAAGAAGTTCTAGCGGTGACATGATAACAGTGTTCCAATATTTGAAGGGCTCTCTTAGAAAGATGAGGGGGTCAAACTATTTTCCAAAGCACCAAAAGGCAAGACAAGAAACAATGGTTGGAAACTAACCAAGGAGAGAAGCAATTCTAGAACTAAGGAGAAATTTCCTAATGGTGAGAGCAATCAGCCGATGGAATAGCTTGCCTAAAATCCCAGCAGCTTCATTCATTTTTGTTGAAGTGTCCTAGACCCCATATCAGGGGTGAAATCCAGCAGGTTTTGACATGTTCTGGAGAACCAGTAGCGGAAATTTTGAGTAGTTCGGAGAACCGGCAATTGCCACCTCTGGCTGGTCCCAGAGTGGGGTGGGAATGGAGATTTTGCATCAGTGGTGAAATCCAAATTTTTTTACTACCGGTTCTGTGGGCGAGGCTTGGTGGGCGTGCCACGGGAAGGATACTGCAAAATCTCCATTCTCACCCCACTCCATGGGAAGGATACTGCAAAATCTCCATTCCCATCTCACTTCGCCTGATTTGCCTGATTCGCCAGTTGCGGCCCTTTCTTGATCGGGATTCCCTGTGCACAGTCACTCACGCCCTTGTCACCTCTCGCCTGGACTACTGCAACACTCTCTACATGGGGCTCCCCTTGAAGGGCACCCGGAGGCTCCAACTGGTCCAGAATGCGGCCACGCGGGTAGTTACAGGAGCTGCATGGCGCTCCCATACAACACCTCTCCTGCGTGAGCTGCACTGGCTCCCAGTGGTCTTCCGGGTGCGCTTCAAGGTGTTGGTTATCACCTTTAAAGCGCTCCATGGCATAGAACCTAGATATCTTCGAGACCGCCTGCTGCTACCGACGGCCTCCCATCGACCTGTGCACTCCCACAGAGAGGGCCTCCTTGGGGTGCCATCAGCCAAACAATGTAGGCTGGTGACCCCCAGGGGGAGGGCCTTCTCTGTGGGGGCACCTACCGTCTGGAACCAGCTGCCCCCAGAGATAAGGAGAATCCAAGATCTCAGTGCCTTCCACCGTGCCCTTGAAACTTTTTTTTTTCAGCAAGCCGGGCTGGCCTAACACTTTTTAAAAATGTTTTAAATTGTTTTGTCATTGCTTTTAATTATGGGGCCAAATATATATATATCTTTTTAATTGTATTTTAATGTTCGTAGTTTATGTTTTTACTTTGGCTGTACACCACCCTGAGTCCTCAGGGAGAAGGGCGGTATATAAATCTGATATAAAATAAAAAATAAATAAATTTACCCGTTCTCCGTACTACTCAAAATTTCCGCTACCGGTTCTCCAGAACCTGTCAGAACCTGTTGGATTTCAGCCCTGTTTTGCAGTATCCTTCCCCTGCCATGCCCACCAAGCCACACCCACCAAGCCACGCCCACAGAACCGGTAGTAAAAAAAAATGAATTTCACCACTGCCCCGTATTGTCTGTTAACATCACAATCCAAAATGCTGTTGACCAGTGTGGCTGGCTCCCAAACATACCTCCTGAATAAAATAGATACACCCAAGCAGCCATAACCGGTTTGTGTTTTACACACATTACCATCATGGGTATTAATCTCCATGCTGGAGGAAGTAACGATGTGAGGCAGCCCTTCATTTTCTATTACTGCTGATCTTCTAAGCCCACCATCCTTTTCAAAGACATCACTTTCTAATGAATACATTCTCCATTCAACATGATGAATGGTTTCAATTAAAAACAATCTTTGAGAAAATGTTGCCGTTGTACAGCAAACGAACACACAGTGTTATTCATTTATTCTCACAGGCCATTCGAACTAATATGTCAGTTTTGTAAATTAAATGTTTGTGTGAAGAGGGGGCCGGGGGGGGGGGCTGGGGAAGAGATAAGACGGATGCCTTAAATCCTGAGAGCCACAAAGCCTAAAAAAAAAAAGATGGTGTGATGCTCTTTTGACTAACAATTAGACTGAACTGAGGAACTCTGAGGAGCAACTGAAAATTAAATGCTGTCTCATTCCTGAGGTAAAAAAAAAAAAGAAAGAAAGAATTGCATTGATGTTTAAAGAAGAAGCCATCTACCTGAGCTTAAAGCTTTAGAATTGTTCGAGGTGTAATTTATAAAAGACAGAGAGGCTCATAAATGCGTTGATGTCAAGAGAGCTGAGTAATCCCTGAGTAAAAGGGAAGCTTACTAGTTCTTTCTTCTCTCCTTCCCTGCAAACCGCGCCCCCACCTTCCCTCCATCCCCACAAGTAAAGCTCTGAAGCCTCAGAGAAGGTGGTGGTTGCAGGCAGAAGCTTTTAATGGGAAATTTCACTCCTTTGTTCCTTATCTCAGTGTATTTTCCTGTTGAAGATTAGCTGCTACCAGACTGCCCACACATACAGCAGAGCTTTTTCGTGGCTTGGTAACCAAAACCTTAATGCAGATATCTGAGAAGAGGTTTGCCAAGGCAATTGGATCACACAGGAAATGTGTCCAATCCATCTTTTTCCCAAATTAAATTGGGGTTGTTGTATTTTTTTATCCCATTAAAACCTGGGCTGAGGTTTTAACTAACTGGAAGCTGAGTTAATACGACGGCGATGTTCTTACAAGACAATGAATCACAAATAAACCACAAGCACATTTTACTTTCTTGCAAACCCCAGGGAATTGGAGTGATTGAGGAAAAAAAGTAGACTTATCACAAGAAAATATGCCAGGTGAACATTTTTTGCCATCCCTATTTTACTCCAAAGGAAAATGTTCCTCCATAAAAGGAAAGATTGGACAGAAATTTGTATAGCGAATGTTGCCCCATTGACCAGATGCTCTTCAATCTTCAATGGCATTTTGATTTTTAAAGTAAAAATTTTATTGGGAGAGGGGAGCAATAACTCATCTTTCCTCTGAGTAAAACTAGTAGTTTCAATGAAACTGATGGAAATTTGTTATTATATAACACTACGTTCATAGTGTTTACCATTTTCAAAACACCCAAAGGTGTTTTTTCAAAAGGCAACTGGACTTTGTTTTCCTGGAAGACGTTTCGCTTCTCATCCAAGAAGCTTCTTCAGTTCTGACTGAATGGTGGAGGATGGAAGATGGAAGGATGGAAGGGAGTGGGGTACGACACCACCTATCTCCTGTTTATAACACCTCTGGGACTACCATGACTTGGATGACTGAGAATCTCCCTAAAATTCAGTGATGGAATACCCATAACTTCTGAAGGCAAGCTATTCCACTGGTTAATTGTTCTCACTGTTAGAAAATTTCTCCTTAGTTCTAGGTTGCTTCTCTCCTTAGTTAGTTTCCGTCCATTGCTTCTTATTTTTCCTTCAGGTCTTTTGGAGAATAGGTTAACCCCCTCTTCTCTGAGTCAGCCCCTCAAATATTGGAACCCTGCTATCATGTCATCGCATAGTCCTTCTTTTCATTAAGCTACCCAATTCCTGCAACCGTTCTTCATATGCTTTAGCCTCCAGTCCCCTAATCCTCTTTGTTACTCTTCTCTGCACTCTTTCCAGAATCTCAGCATTTTTTTTATATTATGGTGACCAAAACTGGATGCAGTATTCCAAGCGTGGCCTTACCAAGGCCTTATAAAGTGGTACTAACACTTCACGTGATCTTGAGTCTATCCCTTCTGTTAATGTAGCCAAGGATTGCATTAACAGAACAGGACACCACTAGTTATCACCTTTAAAGTGCAAGGTCAAGCTATTGAAACACATTATTCATAACTTACGGACCATATTGGGCAATGGCAATGCCCTTTCTCAGACACTGGGTGGCAGGCCCATGCATATTAGGTCAGAAGCTTCCATGCTGCTACTTGCATTCAGACAACCAAACAACCTGAAATTGATTTTCAGAACAACAAGAAACAGGAAAGGGCAAAGATGCTAACATGAAAACCCAACCTTGCATGAGAACCCAACATGAGAACCCAACTTAGAGTCTATTTACCTGCACGTTTTCACCAACAGCACCATCACATCCCAAACATCTTCACACACCAGATGTCTTCACATTCTCTTTCTTTGTTGCAACAGACGACATTGTCCATCTAGCTATAAATGCCAACAATTATCCCTTTTGGATTCCACATAGGACAAACAGCTAAACCTTATGAAAAAGTATCCGTTTCATGGAAAATGCTGTATATTGTAAAGAAATCATCTCAAATGGGAAGAGGGTTTTGGAGAAAATCACAAAGCTGGAATGTGATGTTCTTTTAACTATGCATGAATGTCCTTTCTTTATTTGTGCATGATTGTCCTATCTTTCACTGCCCCATCATCTTTCCAGAAATCTGGGAAGGACTCAAAACAATATAAAGTTGATATCAGAGCATTTTAATTTTCTCAGATACTTCATTATAGTACCCATTTTATGAAAAAAACATATAAACTTTATCCACGACAGTAGAAGTGAAAGATTGCTAAAGTCTCATCAGTACATCAAAAGATTCAGGCTATCTTAGATCTCAACAAACACAATAGGTTTTTCAACATGCTGCAGTTGTTAACTGATAAATTATTTGTAAGCTGTCTCCCATGTCACCTACATCTGCATGGCCCTGCCTCATCCCAATTTAAACCCTACATCAGTTTAGCCACTTCATCCATCTGATGAAAGATCTGTGACTCGTGAAAGCTTATGGTTTTTAATTAAATGTGTTAGTCTGAAAAAGTGTTATCAGATTCCTGATTTATGTATGAATGATGAATGAAGGAAACCACGGTGAAGGAGGGGTCAGAGTCATGAAACTGGTCCAGCTGCAAGTGGAGAAAATCAACAGCCTGATTATTGGAAAATGCAATCCAAAAATGCAGTAGCAATCCAAAATATATATATATATATTATTCCAGAAAAACAAAATAAAAACTGAACTCTTCAGAGGATTATTCACACATACTGGGTTTTCAGTAGCTGAGTGGACACATTGTAGAATATCTGCTTAATTGTGAATATCTCAATAAGTGTTAAATGTCTGCTTCACATTACCATAAATAAAATAAAATGGAATGGAATGGAGCTGCACTGGCTCCCGGTGGTCTTCCGGGTGCGCTTCAAGGTTTTGGTTACCACCTTTAGAGCGCTCCATGGCTTAGGACTGGGGTATCTACGAGACCGCCTTCTGCCACCAGTAGCTTCTCACCGACCAGTACGCTCCCATAGAGAGGGGCTCCTCAGGGTGCTGTCGGCCAAACAATGTCGACTGGCGGCCCCCAGGGGGAGAGTCTTCTCTGTGGGGGCACCCGCCATCTGGAACGAGCTCCCCCCAGAGATACGGAGGATCCTGGACCTGCACGCTTTCCGCCATGCCATCAAAACATTTCTTTTCCAGCAGGCCGGCCTGGCTTAACCTCTCTTTTAAACTTTTTAAAAAATTTTAAAATTTTTAAATTTTAAATTTGTCTTATGAATTTGGGGTGTTTAAAATTTTGTTTTCCAGGCCAATTATTTAATTGTATTTTAATGGTTTTTTAACATTTGTATTATATGTATTTTATTTGGCTGTTCACTGCCCTGAGTCCTTCGGGAGTAGGGTGGTATACAAATTCAATTAATAATAATAATAATAATAATAATAATAATAATAATAATAATAATAATAATAATAATAATAATAATAATAATAATAATAATAATAATAATAATAATAAGAAGAAGAAGAAGAAGAAGAAGAAGAAGAAGAAGAAGAAGAAGAAGAAGAAGAATAGAATAGAATAGAATAGAATAGAATAGAATAGAATAGAATAGAATAGAATAGAATAGAATAGAATAGAATAGAATAGAATAGAATAGAATAGAATAGAAAGAGATCATGGAAGTCTTCTAGTCCAGGCCCCTGCTCAGGCAGGAGAACCTATACTAATTTAGATAAGTGACTGTCCAGTTTCTTCTTAAAAACTTCCACTGATGGAGCGCCCATGATTTCTGAAGGCAATCTGTTCCACTGGTTAATTGTCCTCACTGTTAGGAAGTTTCTCCTTAATTCCAGATCATTTCGTTTCTCTCTTTGATTAGTTTCCATCCATTGTTTTGAAGGGAAACAATAATAAGGATATAATAAATAATACTAGGATATGATATACTGGTATACTAGATTCTGTAACTATTAGGTTCCTGTAATACATATATGCCTTTGTATTTGTATCACATATATTATGCCTTTATATTTGTATCTCCTGTAACAAACATATTCTGTTATTAGGCCTGTAATGTATCTGGTATTTGTCAAACATATGTCTCTGCCATTTGACCTGAACCCATATCAATCTTCTCCCTGTTTTTTTCTTGTGCCATCTAAGAGCATGGTACGTATCTCCAAGGGATAATTTACACCTCAGTCCTAACTTATGTTGATCTGGATAGACTCCTACTTTCCAGGGCCAGGGGGCCAAAGTGGCCAATTGAGTAAACAAAGAAATGCTCAAGATGACTAATTGGGAAGTTTCTATTTCCCCTTGCAGGGCAACAAGGAATGCACGGGCCTGGATTGGGAGGCCAGATTTGGGTACTAAACTGACGTCTCTGAGGGTATAAAAGGACGCCATACCTTCCCCAAGGTGTGGCTATCTCCTCACATGCATTGTATCTGTATGTTCTGGATATAGTTCCACCCAGTATTTTGTTTTTGGCCATAAATAAAATCTGTTTTTTTTGCAAGCCTCGTCTTGAGTCTCTCTCTTTGGCATTCTGGTGACTCAAGTGTATTTTGGGACCTTACAGTTTCTTGTCCTGTCCTCTGGTGCTTTGTAGAATAATTTCACCCCCTCTTCTTTGTGGCAGCCCCTCAAATACTGGAATACTGCTATCATGTCACCCCTAGTCCTTCTTTTCTTTAGACTAGCCAGACCCAAAACCTACAGCCGTTCTTCATATGGTTTAGTCTCCAGGCCTTTGATCATCTTAGTTGGCTTGCAAATCTTGGTTTGGAAACCATAATGGTTTAATTCACAAAGAAGGCTAAGCGAAAACCAAACAAACCACACCACAATTACGGAGAATTCAGCCACTTCTACTGGAAATAGATAATAATTCTATATTTTTGCGATTTGCATTGAACATAAGTTAAGTCCACTAATCATCATCATCATCATCACCACCACCACAACAACAACTTTATTGTAATTGTACGTGTATACACAGTATACCCATACAACGAAATTCACTTAACACCCAAAGACCAGGTCCAACACACATAACAATCCCCAAACACCCCCCACCACCACAAATTCCCCACCCCTAAACCACCCAAACATCCACACAAAAGACCAAGTAATGCTGTCCAACAGCTCACTGATGGTGGCCCTTTAGTTCATTGTTGAGTGCAATTATAGCTCTGGGTTAAAAACTATTCAGAAAACGTGTGGTCCAAGTTTTAATTGTTCTGCACTTGAAGTAAAATCCACACAGGAGCATACAGGGTTAAAAGCTTACACATTCACATTTGAGTCTGAAATCCCTCCCTCCTTCCCTCCAGTGACTCCTTCAGCATTCTGGATTTGTTCCACATACTACTCTCAACTCCACAAAATTGATCCAGCCTCTAATATTCTTTCGTAAGATTATCATATGGTGAATGTCAACATTGGATATTAAATGTCATCTCTAGAGTAGCAAATGCAGGCTGTCAAATGTTGTAAATGGACAATGTCAAATATTGGAAGCCAAATGTCAAATATCAAATATTGAAATTTCAAGTGTTTGGCACCAGCTGCACTAGCACATATTGTAATAACAGTGTAAAAGAAACCTTGGAGCTGGTAGTGGGTCTAATAATGTCAAAAGTGCCTGAACACAATCAAAAATGTTCACAGATACTTTGAAAGTGCTTTGGCACTGAAAAATCTCAAATACGACGCACAATGCTTGTGTGAAGTATAATAAACCATCAGAATATGCTGGCCCTCAAATCAATATCAGAGTTTGCTTATAAAGCTAAATCATGATGTGCTTAATCATGATTTATTAATGAAACCACAACATATCAGATACAGATAATATACTAAGCCATAAACCATGGTTTGCAAATTGTAGTGGCTTTGCTTTGTTCACACAATCCATTAAGTCCGAAGCAAAACAAAACAAAACAAAACACACACACACTCGGTCTTTGTGCAATATGTGAGTTTAACCAGTAGGATTATAATAGTATACACAGCTCCAGAAGTAGATGTGTGTCATTTCCTCCTCTGATTGTTGATTTTAGGGCTATGTTATGCACAATTTTCTCACACTGAGTAATGGTAGCATAGCCTGATAGATGACCCAGCAAAATTTATTTATTTTCTCTTGCTAATGTGAAAAAAAGTCTGAATAAAGTTATGGCTATGTCTCCATAGGACCTAGCCTTTAATTCTTAATTTTATTCCCATGACAACTTCGGAAATGTTAATGTGTTTCTGGAGTTCCTCTGCACATATAAATCAATTAGCAACATTCTTTTCCTTGCTTTATTACAAGCCGTACATTCCATCCAAACAATAACCTTCTAAGTGTCCTCCATTGTTTTGATGTGTTACTGTGCTTTTTGACACTGTGCACTGTCTGCCTGCCCCTGAAATCTGGGCATGTGGCACTGAGGTTTTAGACATTTATCAAAATATCGCCTGTAGTGAATAACTCACATCCTCGTAATTGGTATCACTTCAACCATAAGCATTAAAATACCAGGAACAAGTTGCCCTTTTTCTCATTCAATCTGCTTGATTACCAGCTTATTATTGTGATTCATGGCTCTAATCTAAAACATTTGGATGCTGAGAGTTCCAGCCTCATCCATATTATACCTAACATTACAGAGGAATCAATTCTGCCAGGCTCTACAAATATATATTGTAGATATGAGATCCTTCTTCCTATCTATGACTGATATACAGTACGAGAGTGACCCGCAAGAACTGTTTCCAAAGAAAATATCCCAATCTGTCCAAAATATAGATTGTCCTTGATTTACAACTACTCATTCAATGAATATTGGGAGTGGTGCAGTGGCCTAGAGGTGGAGCTCTTGCCTCACAATCAGGAGACTGTGAGTTTGATCCTAGGTAGAGGCAGATATTTTTCTTTCTGGGCACAATGAGAATATATCTGCTGTGAACTCTGCATTGGTGACAGGAAGGGCATCCGGCCAGTAAACACTCAGCTCCATTCAATTGCCCTGACTCCCCCTTCCCCAATGCAATGGATTATGGGGTCATTAAAAGACAAAAAAAGATCCAGTGAAAATGGACCGTTATGCCATTTTTCACATTTACAACCATTGCAGCATACGCATGGCCACATGATCCAAATTTGGACACTTGGCAATCGGCATGTATTGATGAGAGTTGTAGTGTCCCATGATCATGTGATCACCTTTTGCGACCAAGGTCAATGGGGAAGCCAGTTTCACTTAACAACCGTGTTAGTAACTTAATAGCTGCAGGGATTAATTTAACAGCTGTGGCAGGAATGGTCGTAAAATGGGCAAAACTCACTTAACACTGTCTTACTTAGCAATGGAAATTTTGGGCTCAGTTGTGGTCGTAAGTCGAGGACTACCTGCATCTGGGATGAAAGGAGAAAAAGTGTTAAGGAATTCGCAGAGTAACCCTTGAATAGCAAGGGTGTGCACATGAAAGCAATTGAGAGTAGGTACAAATAAACACAGTCAACACACAGATACACTGAGTTGTGTTTACTTTCAGGAAATAGTAAAGCACAGTCCAATAAACAGTCCAGGTCATACACATATAAAGCAGGAGATAGCAAAATGACAGTCCAGGGATAATCCAATAACAAAGTCTTCTTACCAGTCGTCGTAGTCATTCACAATAAACAGTTCTTCTGGATTTGCAAACAGTAGCATACAGAGATATCAGGGAGCAAGAACAGCAAAGAGAAACAAACCATGTTTCTAGCTCCCTCTTAAGGAGATTGGCTACAGAGCTAACCAATCAGGACACAGTATGATGCAATACAGCAGTTTTAAAGCTATATTGATGGTTTATATATTGCCAACCCAACAAGGTAGGTAATACTCATTTCCTAACAAAAAGAAATGATTGGAATGGATCAGGAAGAGGATTCAGGTCATGTTCATCTGATAAACAAAGCAAAGGAGAGATAATAGCGATATCACTTAGACGTTTACCCAGTGTGAGGAGGAAACATGCCAGCAGTTTGGGAAGTGGCGTCAAGTTGGCCACGCCCACCCAGTCAGCCGTGCCCACCCAGTCAGCCATGCCCAGTGAGTGGTATCAAATTGGCCATGCCCACTCAGTTGGTCACACTCACCCAGTGCCTCCCCTAGGTCAACCACAGCCCTGATGCGGCCCTCAATGAAATTGAGTTTGACACCCCTGGACTAATCCCATTAAAAACCCACAGCAACAAAAACAAAGTTGTCAAAACAGAGAACGTTGATTATGATATTAACTCTAGTCGTAATCAATCCCAAGTGTGGCAACATCAGCCAGTTTTTTTCAGTTTTATTTAGTTATTGTTATTCATTTATCAAATTCATTTGCCGCCCATCTCGCAGCTCAGGCAACCTTCATCTTAATATTCAGTCTCTAACGACAGTGTTTCTATCTGGAAGTAGAAAATAGAAGTAGAAAAATAGCACCGGGTAAAGATTAGAATGGAGTAGCAAAGAGAAGTATTTGCATGAAGTGGCTCTAGAGATTGATGGGTTTTTAATTCATGAATAATAGAGCAGTATTTTACCTGTGGAAATACAGCCATGAATCATGTATTCACTGCTGATTGCAGACTACTCTGAATAGATAGTGACTGGTGTTGCAATTAAGGGTATATTTTATGTTTGTATTCATTCTGGAAAATATTGCTTTATTAACATCCCTTTAATGGCCCTCAAATTTCTCCAAAATTTTCTGGATACAAGCATCACATCTGTATATCTCATTTCTAGTCTAGCCTGTATATCTCATTACATCTGTATATCTCATTTCTAGTAATACTTAATATTCTAGCAGAAGTCCAGTGTTTTGGGATGGCCTCTCTGGCTAAATTTTTTATTAGCTCTGATTTGGATAATGATCTCTTTTTGTTCTTTGCCCCATCCAATTTCTCACACACCTTTTGCTTTTAAAATCCAAATTTGCATTCAAATGCAATAGTAATTATTTTTTTTTCACAAACCTCAGAGACCTTTTACGGTTAATACTATATATTGTATACATTCTATATTCTATATGAAAATCTAGTTCATATTTTTGCAAAAAAAAATATGGAGGGGAAGGAGGTATAGAATCTGATATGGTTTTCAAAATATGATGGGCAATTAAGTGATTTCCCTTCATGTCAAGAGTAACTGAACTTCCTGATCCCTAATGACAGAAGTAATTCTGCATGATTATTGAGACATTAACAAATTAGACAGGAATATCCGACATTTGCATTTTATTTATTTCAAATATTGATATACTGCCTGTCATGTATGACATATCCAGTCAATAAATAATAAAATACTTTATAAGTAAAGATCATTTCACAATGCATTAAAAGACATTGTAACTCATAGATCTCAAAACACAAATTATTTTACCGCAGCACATCACAAAACCAGTATAAATACCCAGAACAAGCATTATAACAATCTGATTTGTCCTTTGTAAATTCTGTATATCATTGATATCTCAAATTGATATCTAAATAAATAATAAATAATAAAATAGTTTATAAGTAAAGATCATTTCATAATGCATTAAAAGACATTGTATCTCATAGATCTCAAAACACAAATTATTTTACCACAGCACATCACAAAACCAGGGTAAATACCAGAACAGGCATTATAACGAACTGATTTGTCCTTTGTAAATACTGGAGTATAGTCAAGGCTATCCCAGGTTTTCCCAGTTGCAATGTATGGTTGTGAAAGTTGGACCATAAGGAAGGCTGAGTGTCAAAGAATTGAGGCCTTTGAACTATAGTGCTGGAGAAGACTCCTGCAAATCTCTTGGACTGCAGGGCGATCAAACCAGTCAGTCCTAGAGGAGATCAATCCTGACTGCTCTTTAGAAAGCCAGATCCTGAAACTGAAACTCAAATACTTTGGCTGTCACTGCGTTATTTTATTTACCAGCTGAGCTCATTATTTCTGGACTGTCAGACTCTCCGTAGCTTTGCCAACTTCTTATCAGTAAGCTACGTGTTTCCGTATCCACCCACATTCCACATTCCTTCTCACCCACTCTTTCCTTTGTTCTCTTGCCAGAGGTCCGGCTGACATAGCCGGCAAGAATTATTTTCAAAAATGTAACAATTAACTTTTCTTAGTTAGTGAGGTGTTTTATTTTCTTTATAACAAATAAATGAGTTTTATTAGAAACTTTTCTTCGCGTTTCTTTATCAGAATATTGCAACAAGGATAAGCCTCAATTCATCTCCTCCTTTAAACCAGGGTAATTAGTCCCAGAGCCAAACATGGGATTAATAAATGCCCTGACATTCTGGTAGCAGAGGATGGTTTGATTTATGGCTTTTTCCTTGTTTTGTTACTTCTGATAAGAGCGCATAGGCAATTAGTTTTTAGCTACTGAGGTACGCTAATTATATTGCTGAGATGCCGAAACAGAAGTAAAACAAATACAAAATGCATTTTCCTGAGAAAGCGGCAGAAAGGAGGTTTCCAGATTTCCAGCCCCTTACTACAGCCACACGCCTGGAACAAGAAAAAGCCGTGGGAACAGAAATGGAGACAGATAAGACAGAAGCTGTTTTTGAAGATGATGATTTACGACTGAGGTCAGTAACATTTTCTTCTGATCTTCCAAGCTCTGAAAAAGTCTCCCCAGAACCTTCTGAATTTGTAACGCTCGGTGCAAGCACTGCTGAGCAAAATTCCTCCCACGCAGAGAGAGAAACAATTCATTATTCTCCTCGAAGCTCTAAGCTCACCCTGGATGAGCTAGCCATGAAAGCCTACCGTATAAAATTCTATGAACAGCAGCTATCCCAGGCAAAAATGGCTATATCTATGCTTGAGCAAGATATGGGAGATAACTTAAATTTTTCAAAAAGCGCCATATTGTCTTCTTGCTCAGAGCCAAAGACACTCCCCCTGGTGGATTCTGTGTCAGGCCAATTAAGGCAGAGAGCACTGCATATGTCACATGAAAGTCTCCCTGATCAAGTTACATATAAACCTGCCACGCAATCATTTCTTGAAACTGAGCTGCCCGAAGGTGCAGCACCATCTGCTGGCGAAAGTAATTTACTACAGGAAGCTGAAAGAGAAAGGAGCTTAGATGAACATTTTAAATTACTACAGCAGACCCTGGCAAACCTGTCTCTAACTCACTCAGAGATTCAAGCTGAAACGCCACAAGTGTCTCCACGGGCTCAAACTCCAACACCCCCTGGTGGTGATGGTGTCCTTTTAGATGGAACACAGCAAAGGCAAATGACTGCATCTCCAGCAGGTCATGCCAATATTGCAGCTCAAGCACAAATGGCAACTGGAATACAGCAGATTCCAGTGCATCAGCCACAGCAGCTACAAATGCCTGCATATGTGCCCCAGCCACAAGTGCAAATAGGGCCACCTCCTGGCCCACCTCCAATGGCACAACCAAGACCATTTTTAGGTCCACAACAGGCACAGCAAATACCACAGGCATTTCTGCCAGCACAGCCAGCATACCAAGTGCAGGCTCCTTACCAGGCATTTTCTGTCTCTCCACTAACTGGTGAGTCAAAACTAAAAATGTCAGGACACAATTACAAAGCCTGGGTCAGTGAGATTACACTATTGCTTCTTAGAGAAGGCACTCATTTTATGGTATTTAACCCACCTGCTCAACCTTGGACTTATGCAATAAGAGATTTAGAGATAAGGGCTCGCACAACATTATTGATGTCCATGGATACTGAACTGCAGGTCACTTTTCCACCAAATACAACAGCCCGACAAATTTGGGCTGAATTGGAAAATTGCTACAGGCCTATCTCAATTGAATCTTCATGTTTACTCATGTCTGAACTCCACGGTTCGAGATTGAAACCTGGTGAACAAATTGGAGGACATTTGACCAAACTGAAAGGTCTGAGAACAGAATTGAGAGAAAGAGGTCATAACATTGAAGATATTCAAATGATCAGCATCATTATTAACTCTTTGAACTATGAATGGAAAGATGCTGTTACAAAAATTAACCAAGTCCCAATTGCTCAACGCACAGTGGACAATGCCTGTAGACTTTTAATTGAAGAAGAGGCATTCATGTTGGCCACGCCACACTTGAGAGGACCACCCGCATCAAGAGCTCCAGCTAGACGCCCCTTCCGAGGAAGGACCTATGCTCCAAGGATGCCAAGATGCAACACCTGCAACCGTGTGGGACATGCCACCCGGGATTGTCCCCAACGAGTTCCAGCTCCCGTCACGTACCAGCCCAGAGGAACAGATTCCAAAGGCAGAGGCAGAGGCGGAAGACAAGGTCATCGTGGTCCCCGGCATGATCCACAAACTCCACTCGCCACATTGGCTTTAACCAATGATCCACAACCTCAACCAGAGTACGACAGATGACTCCTGTGGACTTTGGACAGTGGTGCAGCATTGCATGTTACCTACAGAAAGGAACTTTTCACAGAAATGCACGAGCCAGAACCAGAACTACGTGAACTTTACTCTTTTTCAAATCATCCTTGTCAGGTCAAAGGAAAAGGAACTGTTTATGTTGAAGAGCTTGATGCATTCATTCCTGATGTTTATTACATACCAACAGCAACCAGTAATTTGCTTAGTCAGAGTCACTTGTCTAGAACATTAAATTTTCAGGTTCACCACCTTGAAAAAGCAAGTTACATAGTTAAAGATGGAGATATTGTTGCTGAAACCATATTAATTGGTGGTGTTTATTACTTAAAGCCAAAGCCTAAACCACAAACACAGGCAAGTATGCAAACTCCAAAAAGGCAGAGCACAGGCCCAGAGAGAGATGCTCCAGTGAGAGATCCTGTTGCTACCCCTAAGGCTCCTAAAGCCAACAAAAATAGAATTGGTAAACAGGTTGCTCAGAGCAAGCCTGAAGTTCCGCATAAAAATGTTAATGTTGAAAATTCACTAACAGGTAAACCTTTGCATTCCAGGTGTATCCACAAATGGCATAGAAGATTGGGGCATGCCAGTTTCCGTGTTCTTAGGAAGATGCCGGAGTTCACAAAAGTTTGGATCTAAAGGGGTGTAAGGTGTTTTTGGATTGTGCTGTATGCAAGAAGGCCAAATCCAAAGCAGCAGCCATTCCCAAACACGCTACACGCCTGTCAACACGCATTTTTGATTTGGTTCACATTGACATAGTTGGTCCATTCCCGCCATCATTTGGTGGTAGAAAGTATTTTCTAACAATTGTTGATAATTACTCTATGTATGGATATGTATATCCTATGAAAGAAAAATCAGAGACCTTTCAGATCTTTAAAGACTTTGCAACCCTTGTTTCTACCCAACACCAAGTTCGCATCGCCAGAATCCAGAGTGATCGTGGTGCCGAATTCATGTCTCAGCGTTTCCAGGACTGGATGCGTAAGAATGGAATTATTCATCAGACGTCGGCTCCTTACACACCGGCTCATAATGGAGTCGCAGAACGAAGACAAGGGGTACTGCAAACCATGATGCGTTGTCTCCTAGAAGACGCCAACCTTGGTAAGATATACTGGGGTGAAGCTATCAAGTATGCAAATTACATTGTAAACCGTACTTGGAGCAGTGTAACAAATCAGACTCCTTTCTTCATGTTGTATGGCTACAAGCCTGATCTTAAAAACATCCATATTTTTGGTTCATATGCTATGGTGAACATTCCCTTAGCTCAAAGAAGAAAAGGAGGTCCAACAGCAAAGAGACTGAGATTTATGGGTATTGATGATAACTCAAAATGGAGCAAATTTATTGACTCTAAACATGCAATTGTGATTTCCCAATCTGCTAATTTTGAAGAAGATATTGACTGGTCCAGGATTCATTCCAATGATCCTGGAGTTTATTTTCCCAGAGATGATACTGCTCATGCTACGCAGATTGATGATCAAGATTCCACTGATTCTTCTCAACCCGATGTTCCGTCTTCGCAAGCCGCGGATGCTGACGCTAGCGATGAAAGTGAGGACGAGGACGAAGCAGAAGAAGATTGGACAGTTGTTCCGAGACGTTCCAAGAGGGCCACAAAAGGAATCCCTCCACAACGATATTCTTGGCAACTGACAAAAGCACCCTTGCCTTTGATTTGCAATGTCACACTTCCACCTGATAATTTCACACAAATCAAGCAGCTTCCTGATTCAGAGCAAGACAAATGGTATGAAGCAATGCAGGTTGAAATGGACAGTCTAAAGAAACTTAAAGTATTTACACCTGCAAAACCTCCAGCAAACAAAAAGGTCATTGGCACTCGATGGGTCTACAGAATCAAAAAGAAACCAAATGGTGAGTCACTGTACAAGGCCAGACTTGTAGCTCAGGGTTTCGCTCAACGTTATCCTGAGGACTACACAAATACTTACTCACCGACAGTCAGAACTGAGAGTGTAAAAATTGCTTTAGCAACTGCAACTATCCTTGGTTTAGAAGTTTTCCAGTTTGATGTTGACACGGCTTATCTACATGCAGACCTAGATGAAGAGATCTACGTGAGAAGTCCTCCAGGATTCCAACAGCAAGAAGGGGATACCTGGTTCCTAAACAAAAGTCTCTATGGTCTGAAACAATCTGGTTTAATGTGGTATTTATGTCTTACTGACAAACTAAATTCAATGGGCTTTATTAAGTCCGAAACTGATGAGTGCGTGTTCACAAAAAGATCTAACAATGCATATGAGATAGTTCTTGTTTATGTTGATGATATTGTTTATATTGGTCCAAATAAGCAAATGAGTGAAATTTTTGCCAAAGCTTTGCAGAAATACTTCACATTGAAATCATTAGGTCACATTAGCACTTATTTAGGTGTTCAGATTGAAAAGACACAGAAGGGGTTTAGTCTTTCACAAGAAGATAAAATTGAACAAGTTTTGCATCATTGCAACATGAAGGATGCTAACACAACAAAGACACCCATGCAAACAGATTTTCACAACTTGACACAAGAAGAAAGTCCTGAGTTCGAGGATCAAACACTTTATCGTTCAGTCATTGGGTCACTGTTATACATTAGTAGTTGGACCAGACCCGACATTGCACTTAGTGTTAATCTCTTATCTCGACACGTTGGTAAGGCAAAACAGTTTCATTGGACATGTATTAAGAAATTATTGAGATACCTAAAATACACTAAACATTTGAAGTTATTGTTAGAACCAACACATACTAATTATGCAGAATTATGTTGTTATGCAGATTCTGATTGGGCAAGTGATAAGAAATCACGTAAAAGTACTTCACCTAATGAGAAGGAAGGACTCACTGGAGAAGAGCCTAATACAACCAACTGGATCAAGTAGAGAGAAACTATTATTGACCCCATATTTTCAAGAGGTTTGGGAAGGTGGGGTGAGATAAATAGGCAGCGCATTTTGCTGATTTGGTGTAGTGGTTAAAGTGCCAAGCAAACTCAGAGTAAACAAGGAACTGCCAAACAAGCTAATAGTAAATAATAGCCCAATCAAGGAACCACCAAGACCAGCCACATCGACACTGATAGGGCAAGACATTAGTATATAAAATGAGAGTAAATCCTACTCCCTACTAGAATTGCTGATGTTGCCTAGTTTGGTAGTGAAACATCCTGCAAGAAAACAACCAAGCTCAGAGAACACCAAGGAACCCACACCACAACCTTAAAATTAAAAACGATCTTAAAATTTCAAATATTCCTTCTGTAATGTTGGAAGATCTTCAACCTGCAGTTTTGTTTAGTGAGTGTTAGCAAATCTGCAGATACAGACAATAATCTTTATATTTCTTGCAGCATTACAAGATACAGTGAACACTGTTAGGGAACAAGTGATGTTTGAGAGCTATCCAAGGTGCTGAAAGGCTAGCAAAGGACATATTAGAACTGTCTAAACAATCAACAGAAGAGCACCCTGGACCCAAGTGGCCATCTGGCAATAGCCTAGCGTTCCTGCCTTGTCAAATTGGTCTTCCAGTTTGCTTCTTTCACTCCTTTTTCTCTTGTGTGTTTTCTCTTGTGTATGTGTCTGGGGTTTTTTCCCCCTTATTATATTACCAACTTGCAACATTTTGGGAGACATTCTTCACATGAATTGGAAGCAAGGGTCTTCTAATCTTAAACTGTCATTTCAAGAAAAAATAACGTAATTGGAATATATCGTGATTTTTTTGTAGCTGAGGGACTCAGTTTGTTTGCTTTGTGATTCATCCTTAGTAAACCAAGTGAAAATAATAAGTCAAAAGATGTTAATTGCTTTCCTTTTGTTCTTGCCAGCTGTTCGGTGGAAGAGTGCATGCCTTAAACAGAAAAAAAAAATCAAAAAATCATCCCAATCTTGATTCTTCTGTTTAAAATATGTTCAGCTCATTAATGAATGGTGGATTTTCACTTATACACATAAAGCCATAGAATGAGAATGAGAAAAGAGAATATTGCAAAGTGTGTCCAAAATAATTCTAGATATAACTGGTTGACTTATGTTGATAAATAATAAATAAAGGATAAAATGACCAAAACAACCCCCCCCCCAAACCAACCAAATTTGTTCATATAAAATAAATATCTCTCTTTCTACATATATTTGATTTAACTGACATACACAACAAGATATAATGATTGTAGTTCACCATTACTGCACAAATCATGCTTGATATTCATTAAAAATCTAAGGTCCCATTTCGTCAGTCCTCCTGAATAAACCAGACAGGACACTAAACAAGACAAGCAAAATCTATCTTATTATAAGGCTACATTAACAGAATCTTGAAAACCTGAAAGTACAAACTTCCAATCCTCCATTTTTAACTGCTTGCTCCATTAGTGCAGGTCCTTCCTTAGCTTCTTTCTCTGCCTGTTAAGTGACAGAGGGCTCCTGCCCCTCTTATCTGATTGTTTCTTATTGTTTCCTAGTAGGCATCCCCTCTTCACCCCTTTCCTCAAGGTCACCCATGCATTCCATGATACCTGTGCTCAGGGGTGGGCTTCAAAAATTTTAGCAAGGGATTCTCTGCCCAGTTGCTGGGTGGGCGTGGCCTAGTCGGCCTCCTGCACCACAGCAGGAGGGGGCATTTTTGTCCTCCCCGGGCTCTGGAGGCTTTCCTCAAACCTCCTGGAGGGCAAAAACAGCCTCCCCAGACTCTGGAGGCCCTCTGGAGGCCGGAATGGGCTATTTCCAGCCTTCCTGAACTTCCGGTAGGCCTGTTTTTCACCCTCCCTGAGTCTCCGCATGCACCCTGCATTTACCTGCATCCAAAATTGGCCGCATGGGGACTCCTGGGAGGGGAGGGGAGGGGTGGACAGGGCCAGCCAGGAGTGGGATTTGGGGTTTCTCCGAACTGCACAGAATCTTAGCTAGAGGTTCTCCTGAACCCCTGAGAATCCCCAGCAGCCCACACCTGCCTGTGCTTCTGTAGAACTGTAGGACAACTCTCATTCTTCTTCTTCCTAGCATATTCCTGCAGGTGCAGGGTCTGCTTTTCGGATCATTGAACGCCACTTTGCACAGTCAACTGTGTCTCCAGGGTGCAGGCCCACAGCTTGCATATCTTTGTTGATGGTGTCTTGCCATCTCTGTTTTGGGCACCCGTGAGGTCACCGGCCATTGACTTCTAGTTGGTAGGCAGTCTTTGCAACCGTGGAAGGTGCTATTCTCAGGACACGTCCATACCAGCAGAGTCGGCCTTCTCTCATCGTCTCTATAATTGGTGCCACACCAAAATGCTGTCGAATGGTGTCATTAGTGATGTGGTCAAGAAGGGAGATGTAGGACAACTCTCATTATCCTCAGTATTTGCATCTCTATCCTTAACCTGTGTGCCCCAGAGATATTAAGCTGAACACCTGGAAAATTTGTCTGGAGCAGCTTTCCCAAATATGTTATCTTCTCATTATGCTGGACTGCAGTTCCCATCATTCTCCAACTAATAGCCATTCTACCTGGGGGGGAGGTGGAGGTTGTAAGAGTTATAATCTAGCACAATGGGGAACATCAGGATGTGGAAGTCTGGCCTAGATAAAAGGCCCTTTGATCTCTTTCAGTAGGGCTCTTTATTATATATTCTGTTGATTGTCAGAATGTATTGAAGAAAGACCAACCGAGGGCTTCATCCTGCTTCATCCACAATTCCTAGGTGGCTCCTCCTTACCTTTTCCATTAGATACATTTCAATCAGTAATTCCCCCATCGCAGCATGGTCTCTACGGAGAGACTGACAGCGCCTCCTTGGCTGCATGACAGTCTTCTAATACTACATGCTTATTTTGAACTCATGCAGAGAAGCAATATCAGCGTTCGTTTCTGATGCAACTTGCTACCTCTTTTTGAACCTTTTTGAGTGTCTTCGAGGGATGTTTTCAAACTGTGCAGGCTGTTCTGAACAAACTTGTCATGGAAATGCACAGGCTTCATCTTGATGTTTTATGTATGGTGTGTAGGATGTTTTTCCCCAATTAGAATATCTTAGTATCCTTTTGGTGTAGCCTGTCAATCTACCTTTAGCAATTCTGTTGCTCTTCTTTATTTGGACAGCCACAAATTACTGGAAGTATCCCACGCATTTTGCTCAAAGACGAGTGTTTTCCCCTAAATTACCTTCTGACATATCAACCCCCTGGAGATCCTTGCTAGCTACAAAGGCCATTCCTCGCCCTTTTGGTTGTACTGCAAGGTTAAAAGAGAGGGTGTGTATACTGACTTTTCATTATGACCCAAAGGGTGGCCCCATTAAATTGCACCCATTCTATATAAGCTTAATTGGCCCGATATATGATGTCTCCAATTGTCTCTTTATATTATGAATGCAGTGCCCTGTATTTGCAATGCTTATAAAGTATTATGGCAAAGTAATTTTCATCTGCTGCTATTGTTTATCCTTTGCCTTCTCTCCTTTCCCTCCCCAAATTAATATTCCATGTGAATTTTCTGTGTAATTAAAATGGCTTGGTTCTGGTTTCAAAGCACTGTTCAAACTACAAAAGGGAAGAGGGGCCCCGTCTGAAATTGCGTTACAATTCCGTATTATTGGCCTAACCATTAGCTCAGGCCAGCAGATGTCAGCCTAAATTGAAAAAAAAAGATGGGGGTGTATAAAAAAGAGTTGGGGGAATCGCCTACCTTAAATGAATATCGATCAGCAGAAGTTTGTGTTTATGTAAAACAAAGACAGTTGCAGCAGTGGTTAAAATTTAATATCAGAACTTGCTTGGTGAGATTGTATGTGCCGATAGTTTGTTTAAGGAGGAGGAGGGGTTACATGTCTTGACGGAATCAAAGATCGATGTTACCGGTACCTTAATTGATTTTGCTAATTTATTTATTTTTATTTTATTTATTTAGTTTGTCGATCATGTACAATATAACAGGTATAAGTGTAAACATGGACATGAACAAGGAATGAGTACAAGTAAATGGGGACAGTAGGACAGGGATGATAAGCACGCTGGTGCGCTTATGCATGCCCCCGTTATGGACCTCTTAGGAATGGGGTGAAGTCCATGGTAGACAGTTTAAGGTTGAGGCTATGAGGGTTAGAGGTAGAGCATTCTAGGTGTTGACCACTCTGTTGCTGAAGTCGTATTTTCTGCAATCAAGTTTGGAGCGGTTTACTTTGAGTTTGTATCTATTGTTTGCCCGTGTATTGTTGAGGTTGAAGCTGAAGTAGTCAATGACAGGTAGGACGTTGTAGCAGACAATTTTGTGTACTAATTCAGAAGGCTTGGCCAAACGTTCACTCAGGGTACTTGAGCCTCACTTATTCTTTGCTCAAACCACTTGAAGATAAAGGGATGTGTGTGAGTATCTATGAAGTATATCAAAAGAAGCACCACTCACATACCCAACCCACATGCCCCCCCCCCACACACACACAAACATTTTTTTTTCTGTAAATGTTAACCATGTCCACTCTGTGACTCATTTTCCATGAGAAAACTTGACAGATCTGAAAGCTCATCTTACCTGGGGCAACTTAATCTCTTCCAGAGACAGTTCAAGATACTAATATTAATATTTAAGAGTCCTGAACCGCTTGTCGCCTGCTCATTCGGAAATCTACTTACAGGACTATCTTCTCCCAGTCATAACAGAGCTGAGTAGTAATGAGGGAAATATATTTCTGAAATTAAAATACTAGTTTGGGGAACAGTTCTTTTCTGTTGCATTTCAAATGTGTTTCATAGGCAATGGATATTTTGGTCTGGAAAAAGTGTCTTCCTCCATCGTGAAATACTTTCAAAGAATGACTTTTTCTGCATGTCCTCTTACAATTCTTCAACTCCAATCAATAATTGTCAACGGGTTGTCAAAGTTAAAAAAAAAGAGTTTGTGGTTAAAAAAAAAAGAAGTATAGCACACTGCTTGATTTCATGAATTAAAATCAGTAAGACTTCCAGTTAAATCTTTCTTCAGTCCTGGTTGAAGAATCCAGTAACTTTCATTGCATCAGTCAATAGAAATTTGACTATTTATTTATTTATTTATTTCATCAGGCATGTATTTTATGACAGATACAAGTGTAAACATAATTATAAATACATGAAAAGGATACGAATAAAAGGGAACATTAGGATGGGGACGGTAGGCACACTGGTGCGCTTATGCACGCTCCTTACAGACCTCTTAGGAGTGGGGTGAGGTTTACAGTAGAGTTTGAGGTTGAAGCTGTGAGGGTTTGAGGTTGTAATAATAGAGTCAGGTAGTGCATTCCAGGCGTTGACCACTCTGTTACTGAAGTCGTATTTTCTGCAGTCTAGTTTGGATCGGTTTACCATGAGTTTCTATCTATTGTGTGCTCTTGTATTGTTTTGGTTGAAGCTAAAAACTGGGGAGATGTACACAGATTGTGCAGCACACAACTTCCTTGAATAATTTTCAGCTGCCTGAGGTGATTCCTGGTTAATGGTAGGGTCAGCTTTCATCATTGCCTCATTGACAGATGGAAGAATACAGAAATACCCATAATGAAGGAATAGATTGGGAAAATGGCTGAGTTTGCAGAAATGACAAAATTGACTTTGCTTGTTTAAGCAGGGAACTGTGATAACTTTATAAAAATCTGGAAACCCTTTATGGGCTTTTTGTTGAAAATGGATCAAAATGAACTGGTGATTTCAGGATGTATTAATTTAAAAGGATTGTTTATGGGAAGAAGGGAACTTTTGAGATGCCAAATAGGAAGATTGAGATGGCCATTGCTATGTTTGTAACTGCTGCAAAGAAGGATTAAAGATAGATTCTTTAGGTAATTTTGTTTTTTGCTTTTTTAATTATTATTCATATGTTAGTTTACTCTTTTATGTTTAATTTCTTTTCCTAGTTTTCCTTTATGTTTCTGTACTCTTTTAAACCTGTGTAAAAAAATTTTATAATAAAAATTATGAGGGGGAGAGAGAGGGAGGGAGGGAGGGAGAGAGAGAGAAAGAGAGAAATGTAGAAGATGAAAGAGAAATGTAGAGATGGAAATTTTTGGTTTAGTTTGGAGAGGAAAATATAGTTTATGGGTTGCATTTTATTTCAGCTTACATCTAAGCAAATGTGATGTAGGTTGAGCATTGCATTCATTGGCCTATTTCGATGTGCTGATCAAAATTTTCCAGTTTCTGTAAGATATAAAATTTTGAAGTAAAAAGATAGATTACATGTCACTTCTTAAGGCAAAGGCCTTCCGAGTCAATATGGACTTCTCTGAAATATTTACATTTTGGGGAATGGTTTTTCAAGAAACTCTAAAATCTGGTTTTCTTCATTTGCAATGTACTGCATTGATCTTACATCATGCAAGCATACTGAAATGGGGTTGCAGGCTGACAAAAATACCCCTTTTCTTTCTTTCTGGTCCGTTGAAACTTAGGCTTGGACAGGAAAGCTTTAATATTTTTCTGTGATGAATGTCCCAATCAATAATTTCACTACACCATAGCATTATTCATTTGAATTAAACTGCTCCATTTCTGAAGAAATATTATTTAAAATGGCAGTATTTTACTGCATGTGCCAAAAATATTGACATTAGTACAAATTTAATTTCATGAGGACTTTTCCACACAAATCAACTCCTTTTTTTTTTTTTTTGGATCAGTGGCCTTTATTACCAGGTAAATATGTGCATCTTTTCAGCCATAAACTTATTTCGATGTATCCTTGCTATATATGTGCATTTGAATCTCCAAAGGATAACCTTTATTGCCTTTTTTTTCCCCGTGGGCACATCGGAAGACATTTAAAAATGAAATTCTGTTGCCTGGTCTCAAAAATGTACACATATATAAAGTGTACACATATAGATATGCTATATACATACATATGTATATACCTACACCCTAAAATATAAATATTAATCACTATCCATCTTGAATACATAGTGGAAAAGGAGTAAGTTGATGCTAAATAGGAGAATCATGGTGCAGCCAATTTACAGTAGTGGCCAAAATTGTGGAAACCTTTTGGGAAAAGTGTGTTTTTGAGGTTTGATGGTGAATAATGCCACTTTTTGGGGAGGAGTTTCAAGATAATCATATTCCACTGCTGGAATGGCCTGGGAATAGCCCAGACCTTAACCCAATTGAAAATCTATGGAGCTGACTAAAGAAACTTGTTAGTCAGAAGTGACCCAGCAATAAAACCCAATTAATAGAAGCAATCATTCAATCTTGGTTTCCCATTATAACAGCTGCAGAACTAAAAGACTTGGTTCACTCAATGACAAGACATTGTAAGGCCGTAATTCATGCTGAAGGTTACCCAACTAAGTATTAACTGACATGGTGATAATTTTTGTATGTTTCATTTTTTTCTATGGTGATAATTTTTGTATATCTCGTTTTTTCTACGTGTTTCACTTTTCTTCTTTATACTGTAACTGCTATTCTAATAGCAAATCCTTCATAAAAGTAGTTATTGCATTACATTGTTGATTAAATTATCTTTCCCTTGATATATAATTTTATGGTATTACTCTAAAAACAAAGTGGTGTTATTAGCTAGTTTTAGAAAATACATTTTTCCCACTACTGTATTATCATGTATAAAATATATTTATTTTTATAAATTATAAATTATAATTTCTATGATGCAATTTATATGCATACTAAATAAACATTAACATAGCCTCACAATACTATCTTAGTTTTAACTGACAACATCTGAAAATCATTTTTCCAAAGAGGTGTGTAGGAATGTAAAAGTTTCTGGTAGTTGGGGATGAAATAACAACAGCCTTCAGGTACACAATAAAATTAATGGAATTTGAATTGGATGGGGTAAGATTGACTACCAACTTAGGTTCTCTCTCTTTCTCTCTTAAATTTCTTAAACTGTAAAGTTCTCAGAGAGAGAACTTTACAATTTAAGAAATATGACACATAAGGAAAAAAATTTACAGGAGGGACAAAGGAAAAAAAACATTCAAGTATACAATGGATTGTTTACATCTGCTTTTCATGGTGACCTCCTGTCAGTGTTCCAAGTAATGCCCCCTAGGGGTGGGTTCTAAATTTTTTTATTACCAGTTCTGTGGGTGTGGCTTATTTTGTGGGCGTGGCTTGATGGTCATGTGACAATTCTTTAGGATTTAGCAGAGGTACTGGTCTACCAGGCTTTTAACTGCTTGCAGAGTTGTACTGATCTACCCATTTATTTTTGCAGGCACCGGTCTACTCATTTGTTTTCTTTTAACACTGATCAGCTGTAGGGCGGCCCTTTGAAGCCCCGTGGCAAGAATTTAAACAGTTTTTTTCCCTCTAGCCATCAGCTGGGACTCAGGAGGCAGGAATAGATTGGGGGTGGGGCCAAATAAAAGGTAAGAATAACACGGGGGTGGGGGGGCAGGGGGGCAGAACCGGTTTGGTGATGTCATATCGTCACTGCTACCGGCTCAGCGGAACCGGGCCGAACCGGGAGGAACCCACCACTGATGCACCCATAGTAAGCAGAACTCTGAGGCAAGCAAATTCCTCAAAGAACAATTTATTAGATACATCATATTGGCACAACTGGTGAAAGCCGACTGAAAGTTCCCGCAGTTCTCGCCTAATTAGAAAGTAAAAGTTTCCCCTTTCTCCCAAGTCACTGGTCAAGCTATCCAATCCAGTTGCTGGCTGGTTGCTTGGTTACTTCACTCCTCCTCTGGCCAGCCACCTGTGAGAATGTCCTTGATTCCCACAGGAAAAACTTTATTGTTTTGGCTACAAAACCCCAACTAACTATTTTCCCCTTCCCTATGTTGTGTAACCCCGAAAACTCCAAGATGGCCTCAGCCAGGTTCACTTCAGGGTTGGCACCACCTTAGCTGGAAACTATATGAATTTGTGTTAAAATTGTTTCTAGTAGAGGACAATTGAGATTGAAATAGGTAGGTAGAATAGAATAACAGAGTTGGAAGGGACCTTGGAGGTCTTCTAGTCCAACCCCCTGCTTAGGCAGGAAACCCTACACCACTTCAGACAAATGGTTATCCAACATCTTCTTAAAAATTTCCAGTGTTGGAACATTCACAACTTCTGCAGGCAAGTCGTTCCACTGATTAATTGTTCTAACTGTCAGGAAATTTCTCCTTAGTTCTAAGTTGCTTCTCTCCTTGATTAGTTTCCACCCATTGCTTCTTGCCTTTCCTTCAGGTGCTTTGGAAAATAGCTTGACTCCCTCTTCTTTGTGGCAGCCCCTCAGATATTGGAACACTGCTATCATGTCTCCTCTGGTCCTTCTTTTCATTAAACTAGACATACTCAGTTCCTGCAACTGTTTTTCATATGTTTTAGCCTCCAGTCCCCTAATCATCCTTCTTGCTCTTCTCTGCACTCTTTCTAGAGTCTCCATATCTTTTTTACATCGTGGCGACCAAAACTGAATGTAGTATTCCAAGTGTGGCCTTACCAAGGCCTTATAAAGTGGTATTAACACTTCACGTGATCTTGATTCTATCCCTCTGTTTATGCAGCCTAGAACTGTGTTGGCTTTTTTGGCAGCTGCTGCACACTGCTGCCTCATATCTAAATGGTTGTTCACTAGGTAGTTTCTCAGCAGAATAGATCCAAAACACCTTTTTAGTTGGGGTAAGTCCTTGCCAGTTAAGCAGCCAATTTAGGTTTCCTGTTTTTCTTATTTTGTCTGCTCTGTTCCATATTCTTCTCCCATTCATCATCTAGACTGAGAAGAGCTGCCAAATAGCCTTGTGCTTCACTCACTTCCTGTTTTGCATGTGTGATTCTGTTGACTTTGCACTATTCAGCATTGTAAACTTGTTCCCCCTTGACAAGTGTTGGCCGACTCCTCTCACATCTGTTTTCCGATCTTTCTGGTTCAGCGCTGCATTGGTTGTGCATCGTATCCTTCTTCGGCTTGGTACTCTCCTGAGGCATCACATTTCACTCCTCATAATTTCCTGTCTTTCCTGCCATTAAGAAAGCACTTAATGATTCAGAATCTTTTTTTAAAAAAATAGGCACAGTATCCCATGCATTGAAGCTTGCTAGCCTCTTTAAGTAAAGCTTTAGAACAGTGTTTCTCAACCTTGGTAGCTTGAAGATGGGTGGACTTCAACTCCCAGAATCCCCCAGCCAGCGCTGCTGGCTGGGGGATTCTGGGAGTTGAAGTCCACCCATCTTCAAGCTTCCAAGGTTGAGAAACACTGCTTTAGAAGGTTAAAAAAGTTATTCGGTATTCCAACATCATGAGATAACTTTACATTATTGTTAAATATCTAGCAAACTGTTTCAGAGGCTTCAAAAACCAACTGATTGGACATCTTCTTTTTGATTTTTAATAGCTATCATTTCTCGAAGAAAATCACATACAATTTTTTCAGGTGTGTGTGTGTGGGGAGCAAACAAATAAGAAGAATCACTGCATTAAAATTCTCCAAGAGGGGTAATAAACTCCATGATTTCTTGGGCTGAGGCATTTCTGTTTTATTACTTGATTTATGCTTAGATATTTTAGCATATGTGATAGGCAGCGCAGACAAGTAGGTAGATAAACTTTATTGCAGTCTTACATCAAATTCTATGTACATCGTAAAAATAATAAAAGCAAATAAATACAAACAGTTAAAAGGGTTTTTTTTTTTAAGGAAAGGAAAAAGAAAGGGGAGGCAAGAAATTTTAAAGGTATCAAAGAAACTTAATTTTATGGGACGATGTTTGGTGCATCATTCACCGCCCTGAGTCCTTCGGGAGAAGGGCGGTATACAAATTTAAATAATAAATAAATAAATAAATAAATACATCATTCTAATGGCAGTGAGTAAAAAATGACCACATTGTAGGCAATAACGGTCTTATGATCTGCTAGAAGATAGATGTGTCAGTGATAATCTCTTCCTGAGAATTCTTTTATAAGAGGGAGAATCAAAGGTGGTATTCAACCGGTTTGTACCGGTTCACCCGAACCGGTAGCAGAAATCGCAGGTGGATCCGCCACCTGCCCTTGCTCTATGCCATCCTACTTAGGCACATTTTTTATGCCGGGCGCATGCACGGAAGATGTGCTCGCAAGCAAAGCGCATGCGCGGAAGGCCGAGCGCATGTAGGGAAGGCAGGCATGCACGCGAACCGGGCACACACATGCACGAAGTGAGCAAGCGTGTGCATGGGGGGGGGGTGAACCGGTAGTAACATAATCTGAAACCCACCACTGGGCAGAATTACTGCATCACACAGGTTCAGATAGAAATTACAGTGCAACTGAATATGCTGCACATCCTCTATGGCACGGGTGGAGAACAATGGCCCTTTTATGGCTTGTTGACTTCAACTCCCAGAATTCCATGTTGGCTCAGGAATTCTGGGAGTACAGTGGTCTTGATAGTACAGTGGTCTACGCACTGTACACGAATGTACAGTGGTCTATACATTCTTGATAGTACAGTGGTCTACGCACCCTATTATTAACACAGCTGCCTGCAATTTACTGCTGGTTCGAATCTCTCCAAGGCTCAAGGTTGACTCAGCCTTCCATCCTTTCTAAGGTAGGTGAAATGAGGACCCAGTTTGTGGGGGCAATAAGCTGACTTTGTATAAATATACAAAAGTATGAAGGCTATTGCTTAACGCATTGTAAGCCGCCCTGAGTCTCCGGAGAAGGGCGGCATATAAATCAAATTAAAAAAAAAAAAACAAGTCATAAAGGGGCCATCGTTCCCCACCTCTGCTCTATGGCCCAAGAATCAAGGGACAAAGTCATTCCCAGAAAGGAATTTTGGGGGTATTTACCATGAATGACTGTTGAAGTGAGTGCATTGAAACTAGCCAGAGCAAACATTGTATTCTGCAAACGTCTATTGTTTATTATAATTGGCAGAATTCAGCTGGCTTGACGGGTAGAAGGGTGAGATCTAGAGTTTCCCATTTTCTCTCTATATAAAAAAAGTCATCAACATGTTCATACGATCTAATAAACTTGAATTTTCTAAGCCAGATTTAATAAAATCAATTGATGACTTTAGAGTCCTTTCTGGGCATAAATATTAATTGATCTTAATCAAAGTTGATGCTTCTGGGGGATTACCTAGTTATTAAAATCCATTTTCTGAGCAGTTTCAGTGATGCTTAGACAGCAACTTATTAGCACTATGCTTGGTGGATGGTTGCCTGCCAACAGATTACTTCTGCTGTGGTATATAGTAGCCTTATCCATAGTGACTGTTGTTAATGAATTTCAGCATTTTTAACCATTATTTAACACTTCAACCCTTTTAAAGTGAGAAAGCTATTGTTGGACAGGAAAAAAGGTCAAAAAGGTCAATTTATTAATAGCACTGAGAAAAGGAATTGCAAATCAAGAAAGCATAAATTATGTATCCTATCACACAAATTCTTTTATCGTTTTTAGAGGAATGCTGTATCACAAACCTAAGAACCCTGTCTTGGATATATTATCTTTATCCTGGGACATTTGAATGCATGGTCAACTGCCTAGAGGCTTCGATAATCGGTCCAGAAGTATTTCATGAGAAAAGTACTCCACTCCTCTACTCACAATAGAATCCCTTATGCCACCAGGCTTGAAATTTTGGGCTTCGACAATCTGGACCTGTGCCGCCTATGGTCCAATCTAAGTATAGTACACACAATTGTCTGCTACAACGTCTTACCTGTCAATGACTTCTTCAGCTTCAACCTCAATATTACATGGGCAAACAATCGATACAAACTCAAGGTAAACCGCCCCAAACTCGATTGCAGAAAATATGACTTCAGCAACAGAGTGGTCAACGCCTGGAATGCTCTACCTGACTCCATTGTTATATCCTCAAACCCCCACAGCTTCAACCTTAAACTGTCTACCGTGGAGCTCACCCCATTCCTAAGAAGCCCATAAAGGGGTTGTGCATAAGCACATCACCATGCCTTCAGTCCCTGTCCTACTGTCCCCATTTATGTGTATTCATTTCCTTCATTCATGTCCGTGTTCGTATTCATACCTGCTATTTTGTACATGTTTGACAAACTAATAAATAAATAAATAAATAAATAAATAAAATAATATAATATAATACATCTAATAAAAACAATACAATTTATTCATTTGTTTGTTTGTTTGCTTGCTTGCTTGCTTACTCATGAAGCTCATATATTGCTTCATCCATGTATATGTATAATGTATAATTATTTTTCATTTGTTAGTGCTGTACCTGAACTACAATGGGAGCATACCTCCCATGCATTTCAATGAAGCTTGAAGCGTTCTTGCATTATAAGAAGCAATAGAAGGTATCAAAACAACCCAAGGTCAACACAAGTATAGAACAGACAACTGAATGACGATGGTCTACCTTCCTTCCAAACACTTGAAAACGTTATTTTACCCAACAGGATTATAGAATAGAATAGAATAACAGAGTTGGAAGGGACCTTGGAGGTCTTCTAGTCCAACCCCCTG